>NC_068558.1:35102348-35405378 GCF_022201045.2 Citrus sinensis | reverse complement strand
TTATATATATATGCAAGCAACGTTAAACATAACTCAGTTACATTTTTAACTTGTGTCTTCCTCCTCAGCCGCCTGCCTCTTCTTCACTCTCTCTTCACACTCTGACACTCTGGTACTTCACTTCACCTTTCCCACATTTCCTTTTCATCTCTTCGCATTTCTCCAGCTATCTTTATCTCAAGTTTGATTCTTATTGTTTTTTTAATTTTATTTTGCAGCTGCCTTTGTTTGTTCTGTTTGTTACTTTTGTTATTTGTTAAAGTCATTCTTTCATTTTCATGATAGTAATGTCTGTTAATGCTTTCCAAGTATCTAGCTTTAGCATCATTACGTCATTAGTACTGTCTTTATGTTAATGTTATTATCTGTGTTACTTGTTTTTGATATTCATGTCTGTGACTGTATGTATGTATGCATATTCCAGTGCATGCATGGAGGTGTATGAAGTTTTTAGTGAATTGGGTTTTTTTGTTTTCTGCTATTTTGGTGTGTTATGGAGTGAATTCGGATTGTTCATGCAATGTTATTATTGTGTCATCTCTGGTTTTTGCTACGAGAAACCTTTTTGAAATGTCTCATAGTTTAATTTAGTAGAGTGAAGAATTGGGTTTGATTGAATAACAATTCTGCTCCAGTTCAGCTGGTGTGCTCGCATTATATGAGGATAGTTGTTGGCGGGTTTTGTTTCTTGTAAATTGTTGGGCAATGCATTTTGCATTTCAGAATTTGCTAGTCAAACTCTGTTGTCTATAATACAAAAGGGATGTGCAACTGATTTATTGGGGAAATATTGAATTAAGTACATCTTGTTGCAATTATGTAAGTGCTGTACATCTAAGGCTGGGGTGAAACTTGGTGGTTAATTAGCTTAAAGTTGATTTTTATCTTTGAAGTAAAAGATTTATGTAAAGGGATCACAAGAAAGGTTCCTGCTCATTTCTATTCAAGCTGATGAAAGTAACCAGCATGTAGTTTTGAACTGTAAGTCTTTATTGGTTTTCTTTTTGTTACTTATCTAACATTGGCAATTGAAAATTATCATAATGACTAATTGAAGATCGACCCTTTGGTGGTAAATGCAGAATGTATGTTAGGATTAGTTTTTCCTTGTCAACTGGCAACAGAAGGACTTCATTTTTACTGAATTGTTTTGGTCACTTCTGATTTTGTTTATTGATGGTAATACTGATATGTTCCCGGTCGTATTTATTTTGGGACTGAACTTGGAGAGCATTTATTGGATAAATTATCTGACCAAGATAACTAGTTACTTTCTTCACCAATTTAAGTAGGTTCATTTTCTTTTCAGGCCAACTACAAAGGAGTTTCTTTTTGAGTGTTACTGACTAATAAAAGTGAATTTTGCTTGCATAAGATTGCGGTGCATGGTGCCTGCTCATTCATAAGATGGATGTCATTCCAGGCGGTGAACCACGTAAAACCATAAAAGTTGAACCTGATGAAGAAGTCAAATGTGTTTTGGCAAAATCAGAGGAAACAAGTGTGAAATGCTTGAATGACCATAAAGAAAGTAAGGATGTTTTGTCAAATGGACAGACCATGTCTCCTAAAGGCCCTGAGAACGTGGAAGTTGATATAGTCAAATTTACAACTGATGGTGAAATCAGATTGACAGAAGCTGAAGATCCTGATGCAACTGAATATTCAAGCTCATTTGGGAACACTGAACCCGATACTGAGAGGTGCTCTGGATTGAGTGAAGTTGAAGTGGAATCCCAGTATTTTGATGTCAATGGTTTGAGAACCAACTGTGATTCATTTGGTCGCTTGTTTCAAATGAGGTTTGTTGTGGTTCCTTATTCTAACCTATTGTGTAGCATGGTTCATTGTCAAAAATCGTAAGTCGAACAGAACTGTATAATTGTTAGCATTTCTATTTACATTGTTTTCATAAATTAATATGTTTTGTAGATATTACCAAAAATATAATATTTATTGGCAAATCTTGTGGTTGATGTCACAAAAAAGAGGGGGAAAAAATTCTAGCAGTACTATCTACTCTCTTTGGATTATATGTGAGGTTACCATGCATTAAGTAGGAAAGCAACAAGATAAACTGTAGACTGGAAAATAACATATTCAGCATTGCAATTGTAGGAGAATTATCTTTTTCTTTGTCTTAATTAAAAAATATTCTGAGCATTTATGTGAATAATGTGCAACTATAGCCTATATTTTTTTGTTTTCTAGAAATGAATGCTCTTGTTTGCCTATGCTCAGCTTGTAATGTTGACCGGGTAACTGACTATTATTTAGGAAATAGGAAGATACTAAGAAATTACTTTTGGAGGTCATGAAAATTGTTTATTTGAATAAGGGGAGTCTGTCAAATTTCCATTACAAAGTTTTCACTTAGAAACCTCAAATTTAAACATAGATTTGGCTTAGGAGCTTCGTCATTGATTAAAAATCAGTTTATCTGAAGCTCATGCATTGTCAGCAGCACCATCTAAAGAAAATCCAATTTTTAATCGGTTAACCTTATGTTTAGTTTCATTGGTTTATGTTATGTTGAATGTTTCTTTATGCTTACAAACTTTGTTAGTCCCCACTGCCGATAAATCTTCTCAGTCATAATCTAAATATTGCTAGATGGGATCTATACATGCACAGACAATTTTATCCATTAATTCCAACCCGCATTTAGGTGATTTATTTATTGAAACTGCTTGGCTTCCATTATAGGAAGAAGAAGTTGACCAATCACTGGAGGAGCTTTATACGTCCTCTTATGTGGCGTTGCAAATGGGCAGAGCTGAGAATTAATGAGATACAATCTCAAGCACTAAAATATGCCAGAGAACTGGCAGCATATGACCAGAATAAACTATCAAGAGTCAATCAATCTACAGTAGAAGAGTTTGGATCGAAGTCTTTGGCATTTTCTAGTCAGTGGTATAGAAAGAAGGCCATGAAGAGAAGGAAACGGAAAAGAGCTGAAGACACGACTGATTTAGCATCATACATGTCACATCATAGTCTTTTTTCCTATCTCGGTATAAAGCTTGTTCTTTGTAGTTGTACATCATGGTGTGAGTGCTTTGCTTTTATTCCTCCCCCTTTTCCATTCTTATTCATTATCTCCGACTCCTTCCTTCTGATGTCGATGTTGACGTGTGGTTTTGCAGAAAACAAGCGGTCTAATCCAGATGGAAATTCAACAGCTGATGATTTTGGTAATACAGGTAACTATTTATTCTGCATGTTTTCTGCAGCCCTAAAATGTTAACATTACAGAAAAATTCGAAAAACTGTCCTGGATCTGAAAGGTTTCTTCTATATTTAAAACTTTGACCTGGTAATCGGAAATTACTATTATTTGACATATCATTAAGTTTTGTGACTCTTTTAATTTATTTTTTCACTAAGGGAGATAACAGGTCTTATCCAATGGGGTCAGTGCCTGTAGGCCCTTGGTATTTTATATGTAAATAAAATCAACAAGATGTGAAGCTGGATAATTCTTTTAACTATCAATGAAACAGAGCAGCCTTTGGAGGGCATACACTTTATCTCATACCGGCTCTAATTTTTCTCTCCTTTTGCTTTTATTTTACTCCCTTCTATCTTTAATTTTTCCTTTCCATGTTAAAACTATTTGGTCATCCATATAAAGTAATATTTTAAAATGAGCTACTGGCAATGGGTATAGTCAGCCAATTAAATTTTGGTTTCAATCTTCGTTTTTTTGTCAACTTCATAACATCCGTATGTTGGCCTAGCTGGGATTCTGATATGTGTTTCTGATGAATGTATCTGAATTTCCCTGGAAGATGATGGGCTGTTAGTAGTTATAATAATTCACTGACTCAGTTAGTTCGGACAAGCTAAGCTGTATATATCATTCTTAATTTGTATGCATCCTTGGAAAATGCTCTAACTTTGACACCTAGTACTTACAGAAGTGGCGCATCTAGAGTACAAAGAATCTGAATCATGTCTATCCTACCTGTCTTCCCCCGCTAGATTCATTTGAATTTTTTCATTACTTCTGTGTCTGTTGCTCTGACGACGTTGCAATGCTTATTCTGTACTTTTGCGCATTATACATATTTAAAGTTCACAGTGTTTTATATTGCTAAATCTGTCCTCTGTTCTTGTGTTGGGGGCAGTAATCATGGACCAACCAGCTGATTGCAATGACAAATTTGGAAGTAATGAAGATGCATTATTTTTTGAGCTCAAAGATGATGATAGTTCCTTGGAGCAGGTCCTTTTGAAAATTGAAACTGTTCACTCTCGGGTTCACCAGCTGAAAAGTCAACTTGACATTGTCATGGCTAAAAATGCATCAAGGTTCTCTTCCTCAGAGAACTTGAGCCTTCTTGCACCCTGTGATGGACAAACCAGTTCTGCTCCTAGCCCTACATTCTCCGCAGGCAATGCGGACACAACTTCTATCGGAGCCATATATAATCCGACTCAGCACATTTCAGAATATGATATTGGAGATCTTGTTCTGCCCGAAAGTGCTATTTCAAGTTATGCAGAGACCATTCACGTTCCCGATATAATAGAAAGCACAGTGGGATTGCTATCTGCTGCTGATGTTACTTTCCATCAGCCACAAATAGGAGACTCGTGTGAAGATGTGAGCCTTTTAAACATAATTAAATTTGATTTATCTAAGTAATTTGGTTATGTTGACTAGATGTAAAGCCTTTTAAGCATATGTTATTAATTTTACAGTCACAGAATTTCTTAAAATATGTCAAGGATATATAATTCAATAATTATTTGATGCTATAGTTATTTGATATCTGTAGATTTTGGATAACATCCTCATTCAAAATGATGGAGCCGAAGGAGAGCAGCACACTTTCTTAGGAACAAGTAATCAATCCATAGAGAAGCATAATGATCCAGAGAAGGGGGAAGAAGGAGAAAGCACCAACCCTTCTCCAATCCCCGCTTCGGAACCTGATCCTGTGGCAAAATCAGAGGTAGCTCAGGATCAATCGACACTGAAATCGTGTTTAGCATCGGATATCAATTTTCCTAGGAATAAAAGAAAGCGAGGGGAGCGCAAAGCTGGTCCTGGCAGCAGTTGGAGCAAGAAAGGCTCCGGTGAGCCTGATAGCCAGTGAGTTGTGAAATTGCTCTATCTTTACCATTCACTTGATGAAAATGATGATGATGATGAAAGCTTTTAGTAAGTTGATAGACTCTGCCAGTCTGACAAGTAGATTGAGTACATTGAGGGAAGATTGAGAGTTAGCATTTTAATGTCATTGGACATTGAGGATTGCTGTAAGCACAAGTAAAATCATGTTGCTTTAATTGCAGAGAATTGATGTTAGAGCTTGCAGTCTAAGGTACTCTATTCTCATTCCAAATTTTCCATGTAGTGTTTGAACACCATATAACCGTCTCTATACCACGTGCATTTTCCGCTCAACCCAAATGCTTAAACTATTAGATAATAGCTTGAACAGTACTATTAAGATTAAAAAACTGGCCACAGCTTTGAACTAATTGGGGATTGAAATAGAGGTCAGTATATATGAGATTAAGATCATATGTTGGATCATTTCTATGCACAGATCTTATCGATTCTGGATTTAGTAGGATCTGAACTCCAGACCTCTTATTGGCTTAACCTACTTTATACATCTAAAGAGCTTGTTAAATGATTATCTTCTGTCAGTTATCACCTGAAAAACAATAAAAGGGGACCATTTAAACAATTATCTACTGTCTATTTGCAAAGAAAAAAGTTTCATAATCTGAAAGAAAGCAATGTGTATGGCAAAAAAGAAGTAGAAAAAAGCTGAAAATGGAAACAAAGCTGGGAATTTGATTTGTATGAAGTAATAAATTGGTCAATGCAAGCGTTGGCATTGATTGAAATGGGACCAAATGGGCTGTACTAATTGATGATTTTCAGAAGTTGCACGTGTTGATAGCACAATGCCCCTGCCATTGCATTCCTATTTTCACATGATGTGCAAGCAAGCAATGGAAATGTTTTATTTCCTTCTTTTCTTCTCTTTTTTTTTTTTTTTCGGAAGCAAATAAATCAGAAGAGTTTGGCCTTTAAGCAAAACTTTTAGGCAATTTTGACGTTAAAACTCGAAGCCAAAGCCAAAGAAAATTGATCACAAAAGCCCAAAAATTACCAATTTATTGAATTTCAAGTGAAGTCATTATTTTTGCTTTGATTCAATATGAATCCTTTTTCACTTGACCTTAAATTCAGGACTAAAGTTTCAAAGTCTGGCAACTTACTACAACTTTATTTTTCTATAACAGTCTTTTTCTTCTGTTTGTGGGAGCTTTTAATTTCAGTCCAAAGTTGGACAAAATCATTTCTGTGGTCTACGATGTACAAAAAGCTTCAGATGACTCCATAAGCTTGAAAGCACTTTTGACTCAAAAACCCACTTGTCTGTCTATGCATGCCAATACTGATAAGCAATTGCTGTTTTTTAAGTCTTAATGTGAATTTACACACTCTTTTACAGTCAATTGGCACTCAAAAGTGATTAATTCGCAAAATTTGCATCTAAACTCGGGGCCTTGCAGCAACATAAGTTGCCAATGAAGCTATCTGATGCAAAAGTTGTTTATGTAAGAATTCAATTTTAGTATTGGAAGTTGAGTTTGATTAATATTTGACATTAGTTGTTAATGACATTAATTGATCCAAAAGTTAGGTAACAACTCAATACCAAACGAGACTAGGTAGATGTGAATGTATTGATAAAAAAAAAAAGTGTAACATTATTTAAATTTTAATAATTAAATCTAAAAATCTTTTGAAATAACTTGGTTGGTTGACTGTAAATATACTTTACACCCACGATCATCCTAATTCGAATAATAATAGGAAGCAATGTGTTTTGTGGATGACGTTTAAGCCTCTAATCTGAATTCACAATAATCTTCATACCTCATGACAAATTTTGTACCACAGCTGACAGCTTTAATCCTTTTTTTCTTTTTCTTTTTTTTTTCTCCTTTACCTGGCAAAAGTAAATTATAAAGAATACAAGTTGTGTACTGGGGGTAATCTTCAATCCAAGCATCACCAATCATCACATCTTTTTTCCTCTTTTGCGGCAGCTTTTAGGGTTTATGGACATAACATACACATCGCGCACAGATGAAGAATCATGATGCCATCCATTGGCAAATTATTTATAACCAGACTGGATCTCAATACATGCCCACACCCAGAATAATTTTACTCTCCTTTTAAGGCAAATTAAAGAATATGGTTTCTTTCCTTCTAGGTCCAACCTTTCACAATTACATGCATATAAATCTATGTATATTTGCTTAAAAGATCAATGTTTTTATTAGGTTAATGATCAGAACCAAATTCAGCACTTGGTTAATTATTTTATTGGCCTTAAAGTATCCTTTAATAATTAAAAAAAAAGTTAATCCTAGCCCTATCTACTAATTAGCTAGGTATAAGATTCTAAATATATTTAATATCATTTTATATATATAAAGTACTTTCATGCATAAGAAATTTTTTAATATTTGTGAGTGTGATGTAGTATCTCTCTAGTAAAATGTTATCTATGTAGGACATGCTTTTTTGAAACAACCAATCAAGAAAATATAAATACATACATCAAATGACAGTAATTTATTGAATGAATGGATTGATACAAGTAAACTGTCATCCCAAACAACAAAATCATTCAAATTTCTTTACAATAAATGGCAACAAAATCATGCAAGCTTAATCTTACATTCCAGAATTGGCAGCAGAACTGCACTGAAGGATAGCTGTTTTATGTTGACAATTCTAATATCTACAAATTTGGACTACATCCTATGCATGTAATGATTTTGGTTGGAAAGAATGTACATAATTAAGACCAAAAAGCATGACACAAGTCAAAAGTTTTTGCAGTTAGTGTTGTGCTTAATTACTTTGATCGTCTCATGATGATTTCTTCTAACACAAAGGCAGGCCAAGCACGTCTCAAAAATATCAAGAAAGAAAGACATTTTAGTGTTTATATCTCTCTTCGAAATTGTTTTTATCAGTGGAGTGCTGAAAGTTTTTAGTTTTTAATGTATTAAAATAATAATTGAACAACATCTTGTTAAATGGTACATGTGACATTTAGCAAATGAATTAACTAGTGATAATTTGTAAAAGTCTCAAATAATCAATTTGTATGGTAAAATATCAGATAATTTTAACATTAGGGTCGAAATGAAATATTATAAGTTATTAAAAATGTAAGTGATAAAAATAATTTTAAAAAAAGATCAAACTGTCGTTCTTCTAAATGTCACTACCTTAAGCAGAAGAAATTAGGTACCATGTTATTCGTATAACAAGTACATAACATGCATCGTAAGTAGACCTAAATTGCATGCATGGTTGCTCATGATGGTGTTTTACGGTAGCTAATTAAACATGATTGCAAGAGTCCAAATACTTTCCACATTTATTAAAAAAATTACAAAAGTTGAGAGGAGATGGATGGGTACTTTTGTCAATTGCATGAAAAGTAACAATGTTTGCTTTGGCTTTGAAATTTGAAATTCTTTTCAGTTTTCTCTCTCAATAAAAACCAATGGGAATCATGCCTGCCAAAGCAAAAGAGAAGAGGGCTTGTAATAAAGAATGTGAGGTAAAAGAAAAGGAGCTTGCTCATTCACAAATTTGAAGCCTAAATCCTAGCTAGCTCTCTTCCTTCGTCTCCTCCTCCTTCTCCTCCTTTGTCTATAACCCAGATGAAAATTCATTGCTCTTACCATAATTCAGTTAGTTTATTAATTTATTCATGCAAGATCCAAAGAACTCACACTCAAGGTATGCCCAATTTTTTTTTTTTTTTTAAACTTTAATGTTAAGACCTAAGTTTGCTTCGTGCTTTCGTCTAGTTTATACAATTGAAACAACAATGTCATTTTTTCTCCATAGCATTTAGTTTATTTTGTTCAGTTTTTCGGATTTCTTTTTCTTGTTTTAATTTACATGTGCCATCATTATTTCTTTAATTTGCTTTGCTACAATACGAGTACTGTTCATGAATGTTAGCAACATTTTCTCAGTCCAATTCTTACACATCTTTCATAACAATCATTAAAGGGTGTAGTTAGAAATTTGATTATGTAAAATGACTCAAGTACTAAATTGGATTATTATGTGCCATTTCCTGGTTTTCTTAAAGAATTTTTTAAGGATTTGAATACACAGATAAACAATATTAAATGGAATTAATTCTTAATTTTGTCATTGAATGTATTTGTATTGTCAATTGGAAAACGTCGTTGCGAAAATTTGGGGAAAAAAATTCCAATTGATCATGTTGGAGAATCATACTTGCTAGAATTAAAAAAACAAAAAAATTGTAAAGGATGACATTGATATGTTTTATTAATTCTGAATGATTAAGATGATTAGTACAACCCAAAAATTTAAAAGTTTTTATTATATCTCTGAGCATTAGCATTGTTGCCAAGTTTTTGTGTGGGGCCTCCTACAAAATCGGCCACTAGGTAGTGGGCCTAGAGGATTACATAAAATGGGCGAATAGACATTATCTAAGTGGCCCATTAGCTTATCAAATGATGATGCTTCGTAAGTGGCAGGCAAATGTGTTTTTAGATTATTTTAACATATAAATTAAATTTTTAGCTCTCACTCGGTTTCTAGTTTAATAGAATTTGTACATTTTCAAAGAAAATGTAGCTAAGAATCCATACGTATTAGATTAAACTGAATTATTTATTTAATGAGTTTCATAAAATTATATTTAAAGCTTTTGAATGTTCGTGATACACTATATGATTCACTATATATATATATATATATAATTGAATTGCTTAGGTCAATAGTCAATCTGTTGATATTCAATCAAATATTCAAAATTAGTCAGTCAATATGTCTAGAATAATTCTAATTATATGGCCCGTGAATTTTTTAGAAAAACGGACTAGAACTGAAATTTTTGCTAATAATAGGTCATTTATTGAATACTACTACACAAAAATTTCGGATTGTAGGTCATTTATTGAATACTACACAACAATTTCGGATTATTAGTATTGAATGATGTAGAGAAATAGCATAAGAATATTAATCATTCAAAATTCTGATATATTTAGAAATTGACTGAGTAGTCAATATTTGACATCAGATTACGGACTACTAGTTTTTGACCTAGTCCAAAAAATGTTGTAAAATTCACAAAAATTAAGTCATATTCCGTACCACTTGGGTTCATAAATATAATTAATTACATATATTTTCGCAAATTAAACTCAAATTGTTCTTAAAGTTGTCAAAAATATACGGTGTGATCAATTTTTAACCTGTCTAAACTTGGAAGCTAGCTGTAGCACTGTTAACAATTATAGACAAATTTAGTATTTGAATTAATATAAGAAACTCAAAAGTGCTTCTTTTGTTTAATTTGCAAAATAAAATAAAATGACTCTAAACAATTACCAGCGACATTCTTTCTCTGGGATGATTTTTGCCCTAATTTCTTTTATCAATGTAAGGAAGCAATTTCCAAATGTTTCAAATCAAGAAATGATACATGAGATGCAATTTTTGGGAGATTACAGGAAACGTTGGTATCAAAGAGCAATGGAGATGGCAACAACTCAGTGGAAAACACTTTCGAATAGTAATGCAACAACAGCAGCAGCAGCAACAAAAAATTCGAAGCTATGGAAAAATAACATTCCCAAGCCTTCAACAAATAATGGGAAGCTAAGGAAATGTAGCTCCTTGAGCATGGCAAGCTCATTCACTAGGGTTTGTTTATGTGCACCAATTTCTTCATACAATGAAGTATTTAGAGGTGATCATCACCAATATGTTCCACCAAGAAGAAGCAATAGTTACCCGAGATCGAAGCCGTTTCCGGCAACTACTCATCATCAAAGGATGATAAACCCTAATACTATCAACAATATTCCTGCTAGGGTTAGCACTGAAGGGAGAGGGAGAAGGGTGTTTAGAGGAAAATCGTTGACTGATGATGTGTTGATGAGAAGATTTGTTGTGGAAGAAGAAGCAATGATGCAAATGAGGAGGAGGAATCAAATGGAAGTTATAAGAAGGAGAAGTGTAATGAGAAGGAAGAAGCTTGGCCCTAGTCCTTTGAGCAGAATGGCTGTGGCTGAGGAACATGAGATGCTACACTTTTCTTGATTGGGACAAAAAGGTTTTTGATTAAGAACTGTTTTAGTTTCCCTTTTTCTACTATCAATTTCATTTTGTGATCATTTAATATTGGGGTTAATTAATTAATGGTTTGTACTTTTTGCCCAATTTTCTTTCATTTTCGATGAAAACACACCCAAAATCTAACCTGCAGGTAGATTGAGCCAGCTGATCATTAGATGAGCATGCATGGTTTCTATGAAAACAAACCCAAAATCTAACTTGCAGTAGATTGAATCAGCTGATCATTCGATGAGCATGCATGGTTTCTAACATCTGGTTTTTGATTGAGGAGAATGTCTCTTTTCTCTAAAGTTATATCTCCAGCTACAATTTCTATAATAATCAGTGATTCCTTGATGTCAAACTTTTAACATGAAAAAAGTTTCACTTCATGACCAGGATGAGTTTATTCTATGAAAATTTTGACATTAGATGTCTTAGTATATTATAAAAACCGTACAAAATAAGTGGTAAAAGAAAAACTGAAAATTCTAAAAGCACTAATAATATTTTAGTTAAATATTATTTTTCATAGTATCAAAAACACTTTCAGTCACTAAGAGTATATTAGGACAAAATTGCTAGTTGATATCTGGTTGAGAAATCACCAACATGACCAAACTTATTCTTTACACCATTCCAACAATTTTTTAAAACCACCAACAACACCACTCTCTCTTTTTTGGCTTTCTATTTTCTTTGAAATTTCTATATACGTTCCAAAAGCATAATGGAGTTTTGGTTAGCAACCTTTGCTCACTTAACCCTAAATGTAGCTTGAATCAATGGGTTTGCTTATACTCCACTCTAATTAAAAAAAAAATTGACTTGAGGATCAAGCTTGTTAGTAGTTACTTAATCCATATCATGATTTTCCTAGTTAGGTCATTATTTTTCTGGATATTTATTTCAGCTCACTCCAAAATTTTATTTTTTCCATTCCTTCTTTGCTTTCACACCAAAACAGCTTTATTCTTTTTGTTGGCTTAATTAAGTCATTTATCCAATGTTAGGCATATGAATTTTCATTTAAGTTTCTTCTGTTAGGCATATGATTTTTCAATTAAGTTTCTTCTATTGTAGAAAGTATTTTAATTTCAATGCTAATGGAATTACAACTTTTTTTTCTTATTTTTGTTAATTGTGCAATTTTTATTTATTTATTTAGTTTTTTTTTTTTTTTTGACAGGGCAGAGATAAAATATTATTGACCAAGACCCAAAAATGGGACTCCCAATGAGAGAGCGGGGCCAGAATAAATGAGATGATGATCAATGAAGTGACCAAAATTAATCCTACATCACATGGTTACAAAAGATCACCGAGCCAAAACATAAACAATTACAAAACCTTTGGAGTGGAACTTGAAGAACAAAATCACACAAGCTCGATATGTTGCATTTTTCAAATTCTTTTATTCTTTTTATTTATTTACTTTTTTCAGTTTGAATTTCTTTGTTTCATATTAATTGTACTCATGAATTTTTCTGTGTTGATAAATAATAATTCATTCTTTGAATTTGAATTGCTCGCAATCTATTGATAGCAATTCTCGACTTGTCATTGTGGTGGCTTTCATTTCTTTTTTAAAAAGGTCACTTTTGAAGCTTATTATGGCATATAAGGCTTTATAGTTTTTTTTTTCAACTTAAAAAAGGATTATTTTATGTATTTTATCACATCTAATATTAATATTTTTAAATGAAGGGTAAAACTGATAAGATAATTTTCCCATCAAAACCTGTAAGTGATAATGGATTTGCGATTGAATATGATTTTTTATAAGGGAAAAAGCTCTTTTCATCCATAGAGTTTAATGCAATAGCCAATTTCACCCATACTTTTCAAACAATAGCTTAAAATATACTTTTGTTAACTCACCATTAGTGTAAAACCGTTAACTAGTAATTCATTAAGGGCAAAATATAATTTTTCATTAAAATGATACAAACTGTATTAAAATAATTTTTTTACACAATTAAATAACACTACAGGGTATGCAAAATTCATTAACTTTTTCTTTAATGAAATCAATGATGATATAGTTTGATATAGCCATTGAATAGTTGTCATAAGTAACAAACTGTAATTAATACAATATCTTTAAATCATTAGAAGAAAAACTCAAAAATACTACCAATTTTTACGTGCTTGCATGTGTTGAATATTTTTTTTTATCTTCAACTCAATTCAAGTCATTTTACAGTGCAATTAGAGAGTATACTTATACGAATAAAAAATTATGATATTTTTGGTACTTAGATCTAGAGTTTATAGGGCTTTCATGCCGCAAAAAAAAAAAAAAAAAGATGTGAAAAAAGAATTGCTTGAAATAGAAAATTTTCGTCTTTTTCGGTATTTTCTATTTAGTGGGATTAGATAAAATTATTTTTAGTTATATGTTAACTTTTATTTATTTTTCTAATTTTCTCTTTGATGGAAAATCATTTTTTACCCTTAATGAATTAATACAAATGATATTCAACTAATGGTGAGTTAATGAATGGATGTTTTGGGCTATTGTTTAAAAAATAAAGATGAAATGGACTATTATATGAAACTCTAGGAATAAGAAGATTTTTTTCCCTTTTTATAATGATCATAAATAATAATAAAAGTTTTTAAAATAAATGTTAGTAAGTCTTTGTCAAAAAATACGCTATCAGTTTCGTATGGCAAAATTGGATTCTACCAAAACAAGTTTTTGCAACATCCACGTTTGTTCCACTAATGATATCACCATTAATGATGAAAAATTGACTACTACTAACCAAAGTTCTATCTAATTCACAGATTTCGTGTGTTAATTAATTAATAAATTGGTTAAAAGACAGCGCAACCCAATTCATATTTGACAAAATAGTTACGGAGACTTCTTCATTTTCAGAAATGATCATGTACATTTCTTTTAGGACATAAACTCATTTTATTATACAGATATTAGGGTTTATATGACTATTTCTGAACGTAAAAATAAAGCTTTTGTATTTTAAAAAAAAAAAATACTATCATTTCTGAAAATAAGTGGACCTCTCTGATTATTTCACCAAATCACGAAATATCCTTTATATTATTTTTTTTTTCTTCTAATTAATTTTAAACATTATAGATGCTTCAAGAACCACTTTGGTAAGCCATGGATTATTCAACGCATGCATAACATTTTTAATATTTAGTGGCCTGATCAAGTTTATCCTTTTGACCTGTACATTTTTATATGTGGCAAAACGTTTAAACCACTCAAAAAGGATGTTTCTCATTCTATTCTCATTCCGAAAACAACTAAATTAGAATAGCGATTATGACCCACGATCCAAATCCATTTATTATTATTATTTTTTTAATTTTACTTAAAACACGACAATATTTTTGTGAATTAGATTAATACATATAAAATTTTAACAATTAAAATTAAATTATTTCAGAAGGGAATGACTGGAAGCTGGGAGATTTTTCTTCAGATAATTCAAATTTAAATACTTTCAAATTGATAATAATATAAGCATGACTTATAATTTGCAGGAAATGTAATTAAAATGTTAGGCGTATAGGATAAAACATAAAATTTTGCAACATCAATCGGGTGTAAAATTATTAACTCCAAATTATTCTATGTTATGAGAAAATATTAAATAATTTTTGACAGATTCACATTGTACAATAGCTATTGATACACACTCGATACAATAATTTGATTCACGAATGTACAATCTACAAATTAGACATAATTTTTGTTCTTTTAAAAAAGTTTTTAAAAAAATTAAAAACTAGTTCTATCAACCTCAGTTTCAGCGATCGATTTTAGAACTTTCAAAGAAACTTTATCATAGGGTACCAAACTTTATCTCAATGTCTATTTTCTTGATTGCATCTACCAAATCTTGCTGAACAAATTTTTTGTTGACCAAAAACCTGAGATAAGAATTGACAAAAAAAAAAAAGAAAAAAGAAAAAAAGATAATTGACCAACCCAAAACTTTCTAAAGGTAGAATTATTTGTTCCCTTGCGACAATATTAATGTAAAGTTTGGCTAAATTGATTTAAAACATATTCAAGTAAATTACTCGGAAATGTATTGTAATTCCCTTACAACTTTCATTATTAAATTAAACTTGTAACTAGAGACGTTAACTTTTGTAATATTTTATATATCTCCATATGTTTAATAGTCTGCATACGTAATGACATTCTATTTTTAATTAATAACATAAACTATTTTGATAACTCTAAATATATATTCTCAAACATAGTTTAGGTCATGTTATGATAAATTAATAAGCTCATTTAGTAACTATAGTTTAATATCTTGTTGTCATTTGGTTGGACATGTTACATTTAGGGCGCATGCCCTAAATTAGAGGATTAATTAGACCCTTTCATCTTTTAGAAAGGAACTTTATCATATTTTTTTTTTCTTAATTGATGAATTGGTGCCCACAATTTGTTGAACAACAATTTTCTGGTGATGTAAAAGGAATCTATCTTCGTCAATACAAGCTAGTGGAGATTCCAGTTTCGTCAAAATCATGATGAAATTAACGCACTTTACCATAATGCTTTATTTTATTAATTGCTTAATTATAATATATATGCTCCATTGTAAGATTGAAAAATGTAAAGACAGAAAATAAAACTAACTCAAGTTGATACATAATAATTATAAATATGATTTCTTTTGTTAGATTCAAAAATCTTGCAAAAGTTTTTAGGGAATGATTGAGTCTTATTTTATAAATCAACTTAGTTATGATAACTAGGATGCATGATGATATATATACTTTACTATCTCGGCAAGCTTCAAGTACTAATGGAATTTTTACGTTTTTAGCATATACCCACTAATTAGTGGTGAAGTGAATAAAGAATTAACATGCAAATTATTTTTTATGGAATAATTAAATTCACCAGCACGTTGGTTGATAATCTGCCAAATCTAATGGTTTCGATTTGGGAGATTAATTTTTTATGCAAATTATATATGTATTAATCCATTCTACTGTTTGATAAATAAATGTCATTATTTTAATTCAGTATCATAACTGTATACGTTTTTAGTGATGTTAAGGTTCGGCCACGTGGATTTTTTCGAGTCTGGACTTGAACCAGAAAAATATCTGTACGCGTTTTCTTCATTCCATTTATCCAAAACGAGCGCTACACGTGGACAAACAAGGGCCGTGGATGACGTCATGTTTACTTTGAAACATTTGGTGTCAAAGTCTCACGTGCGTAGACAGAGGAGTGATAATGCTACATCAACGACTACGAATTTATTTGGAGAACAGCGGAAACACAATCATGAATCATGCTTCGGCTTCCTCAATCCTGCAAACTTTTCAGAGCCTTTGTGCAGATCCAATGGCTCAGATCACATGCATCCACTTGATTGCCCCTGGCCGACATTTCCATCTGATGAGGACCACCTCAGATTATCAATTTTTTTTTTTAAAACTCAAATGGATTATTTGGTTGGCAGCCAGCCAATATTTCTCGAATGTCTTTATACAGTGATTATCCGCCACTTGCAATTGCAAGCAAGTGTCCTACACGCTCCAAACTTGAAATCAACCGGAGGCAAAAACAACCCCGACCATTGTTAACAGTTTTTTTTTTTTCAGTTAATTCTAATTATTTTTCAAATATAATTTTTTTTAACTGTCCTCTAGTATATGTAGTTTGTTTGTTTTAATTTTTATTTTCTAAACCCCGTATGTCTAAAAATAAAAAAAGAAAGGAACTTTATATTAGCAATGATTCTTTTATATAAACATGGTTATATTTTTGGCTTAAGAACTCAATTGAATAAATTTTTTTAATAATTTTATAGGACTGGCCACTCGAATTTAAATCATGAGACAGGTAGGGGTTAAAAAATTAATTTGAAATTAGTCCACCCCTCTACCACCATTTCTTTTAATATGAATAAAAGTATATTCTAAATTTTTATTTTTATTCTTTTAAATCCTTTTGAAAAAAAAATCAATCTCATAAGACAAATAATTTGATGACGTCAAAATAATTAGGGTCGTATTAAACTTGGGAACACACAATCCTTCTTAAGTTGAAAGTGAGATTGATAGTCATATGTGAGTTGATAATTGATAATTATATATATGTACTTGCAAGTAACTCAATCATCAATTATGTTTGATATAGAGCATTAATTTTTTTTTTTCATAAAACAAATAAAATGATCAAATGTATCTAAACCAATGAAATCTATGACTTTCCATATAGTACAACACTAGCTTGACCTGCAAATTGATATGATTGTACCCTTTTGTTTTTAATTTACATATTTATATATTTTTTATTTTCAAGATTAGGACTTGGACTTAGACCTAAGCTTGAAATCTGGTTAAGAAATTTTCAGATAATAGTTCAAGAACTTGTGTTGAGGTTCAAGAATAATACTTTGCCTAAACTTCAAATTTGGTGGGTTGTATTTTAGTATTTTATAATACTTGGTCAAATAGCAATGAAAGTTTCAACTCAAGTCCTCTCATATAGGGTCAAAAAGAGAGAAACAAAATTCAATTTTTTGTTGGCTAGCTATAGCCATTTTTAGACCACAAAGGACAATTGATTGATTTTTGAAACAAAAATAACATTCTTTTTTCCAACCAAAATTTTTCGGTGTTGGCCAGACCAATCAGATACGAACAAATAAACCAGATGCAATAGATAGTTACTTATCAAACACATGGACTGTTCCTATTAGTTTCTACTTTCTACTCTTCTATCATATTGTTTTCTCCTTTAGAATACACATTGCAAACTAAATCTTTGATGTGAAAAAGATTCAAAGTCCTATACATTTTGTACACCTGAAACAGTTTATTAATTAGGCCCATTAGCACTCAAGATTATTAGCAAATGAATTTGATTTTAAATTAGAAAACTAAATAATTTAGGTTATCGCTATAAAACGTTATTTTAAATTTAATTTATATTTTATTCTTTTAAATATTGAAGGAAACTTTCTATGATGTGCAGTACGAGTAATCCTGAGGGTGCTTCGTAATCTGACCCAAATTTTTAATAATCTTTCTTAACATAGATTGATCATAGATCCCTGTAGTTTTGAATTTTATTTCCAAATTTTTGTTAATTTTGTCTATTTTAAGAAAAGTTCATAAATCTGATTTAAAATTGCCGGAGAGCTCTCCTAAAGCAGCATTATAAATTGATTAAAAACCCTTTTTTTTTGGAATAAAATATATTTTTAGAAATCAAGAGAAATCACCAGATTAAGCCAAATGTTTTTCTAGATGAATATCAGGTGATGGTCTCCCAAATACAAAAGAAGGGAAATAATAACACAAACAAATTGAAAGTGCCTGCTCATGAAACACATTGGAAGTTTCCATTGGAGCGTGCAATACACTCGCCAATGAGAAAAGGTGAACATAGAACTAGCATCTACCTTAAATTATAAACCATTGAAAAAAAACCTCAAGAGTCAAGATTACCATCTGACTAATGCAATGCAATAATGGTGATGGTCTACATCACAATAATAATAATAATAATAATAATAATAATGAAAATAAATAATTTAAAAATAAAAAAAATAAAAATTGAAACAAGAGTACCAAACCTAACCGTTTTAACCAGTAGACAGACATAGTTGCTGTCCAAATTGTCTTTCCATTGAAGTAAAGTTAGTTGAAGTTGGCTACATTGAGTGACAAAGTGGCCATCCCCCCCTCTCTCTCTCTTAATGATTATGATTAAATTTTTTCTTTAATTTTTTAATTAAAATATCACATAAACAAAATTATAAATCCAAAAAGGTGGCAAGCGGAATGAAAAGAAAGTATTTCACAACTCAATTCATACAAGCAACAGCGGAATCCCATATTCAAAGAGTGAGAATGAGAGAGATATAAAAAAAAAAGAAAAAAAGTAAATGTAATAAAATAAGCAAAAACAAAAACTATTTATGTGGTAAAAGGTGCTCATCAAATCAAAGGGTGAAAAGAAGAAAGAAAAATAAAAAAAAGAAGAAGAAGAAGAAGAAGAAGAATTGGGAGCTATGTTGTATTACGAAGTAGAGGATGCCTAAAGAAACAGAGAAAGCAAAATAAAGAAACAGTCTTCTTTGGCAGGCTGGTTTGCTGGCTTGCTCTTTCTGCTTTTTGCTTATTAACAGCTTTTTGAAAGCTTTGATTTTCTTTTTTTTTTCTTTTTTTTCCTGAAGAACTGGGAGCTTCCCATGAGGTAACTCATTTCTGGCTTTGTTTTGGTTGGTTTCCTTGTTTATGATGATGATTCATATTATTATCGTTATTATTGTTATTATTTTTTGGGGTGGTGTCAGGAGAATTAGTATTAAATTGTTCTGTGGCATTGGTTGCTTTTTGTCTTGTCAGATGATATTTCCTTGGAGAATTTGTCTTTTAAACTCTTGATTCTGAGAATAATTAACTCTTTTTGGACCAAAACATGGAGAATACCGAGATAGTACATGCTTTGTCTCTAATCTTGATGATAACTGATAAACTATTTTGTTTGATATTTTTTTTTCCTTTTTCCTAGTACCGAGGAGGTGTATAAAGCTTGTGCAGGATTTGCTTAATTTATATTTTAATTATTAAAAATTTTGGAATTTCTCTATCAATGGTGTTTAACTAGAATAATTTTGCTTTGGCTGTATTTGTTTGCGTAGATTATATAAGCAAGTTGAAAATTTAGCCCCACAGAGTAAATTTCATCTTGTCGAACCACGGCTGATTCTGTTGGTTCTTAATACAAACTCTGGATCCAATTAGAAGATTCCTCTGTGTTCGTCTTGTCTTTCTTTATTTTATTCTCTTTGGTGGAGTTTTGCTTTCCATTCAGTTGCAATTCATCGTCCTTGCTGATTTGTTTCTTAAAAATATTTCAAAGAGTTGCTCGTGGGAATCAATTGTTGGGTGTTTCATATTTCTGTGATTTTTTATTGAGTAAGACGATGTGGATCATAAGTGCTTAAAAAACAATAAGAAGCTGGATCATAAGAGCTTAAAAAACAATAAGAAGCATGTGCGTACTTTTTCATCTCTCCGCTTACAACATGTTAAGGCTCGAGATCCTTTGGGCAATAACTCGCTTTAATTACTGTTGACAGTTTCATTGCACTGGCCGGTACTTCCACTCATTTGTGTTTCTTGGAGCTGCATATGCTCAACTGTTGTGTTTAATTTCTTATGCAGGCCGAGACAGTAATGCTCAAAATATGGGAAAGAAAGGGAGTTGGTTTTCGGCAATTAAGAGGGTTTTTACACCCCATTCCAAAGAAAAACTAGCCAATGTAAGTGATCTTGTGGCTATGGTGTTTGTCGGAAGCTATTGAAAGGAAAAATGAAACTTCTTTGCTGTTGAATAATATATTTGCTTTTTCAGATTTTCCTTTCTGCTAGTTTCTTTAAAACAAAGGAAGAAGAAAGAAACAGTTGTAGTTGGCCTTATGTGTAACTGAAATTGAGTACTGAAAACCTGATGATTCCTGATGGATTGGTAGTGCTTCTGGTTTCAAAACACATAAATGATCAAACTTACTAATATGCTATTTGGAAAAGCTGTAAAATTGTCAGATAGAATAAGTTCTGAATATATATGATGGGCACGTAAATCGCTTGGGATGCACAATTTTGAATTCTTTTGCAGAATAAAGGCTACAAAGTCTCGATTTCGGTTTTGAAGTTGTGTCCCTGCTCTTGTCAACTGTTGAAATTCGTATGTCTCTGTTCTCTAGACAAAGACAACGAAATTGTCTAGGGAAAAATAGTTCATGAATTTTACATATTTTCACTTCACGATTACTTTGCCTTGATGGAAAAGCATTGTATACTGTGCTTATATATGAGCAGCAATGATTTCTCTTAGCTAATTCTTGATCATATTGCAGGAATCAGATAAGAAAAGCACCAAAGAAAAGAAAAAGAAAGGGCTAGGGAAACTAAGGCATGGAGAGACTAATTCATTCATTCCCCTCTTTAGAGGGCCGAGCAGTATTGAGAAAATTTTGGGGGAAGCTGAAAGAGAGCAGAAATTAGTATTCAGGCCTCCAACTCCTCCCGAGCAACCCACAACACCACCTTTTGTTGCTCAGAGAGTTGCTTCTCCAAGGGTTCCTTCTCAAAGGATTACCTCTCCAAGGGTTGCTTCTCCAAGGGTTGCCTCTCCAAGGCCAGTGTCTCCAAGGGCAGCTTCTCCAAGGGCTGCTTCTCCAAGAGCTGCTTCTCCTCGAATTGTTCAACATCGTAGGGAAAGACCAGAACCAACTCTAAGATATCGTCATGCTTCAGCTACTAAGATCCAAGCAGCCTACCGAGGCTATATGGTAAGCTTGCGTTTTGAATTATCTTGTGATGATTTTAAAGGTAATCATTTTAGGGCTGCCCGTATTCATGATACATGCTATGAGAGAACTTGAAAGCAGCATGTTAGAACTAATGTAAGAACTGTTAGCCATGAATTATTTTTTCCTCCAAAATTGTTGTTCATATTGGATAGATTTTGGAGAAAAGCTCATCCATAAATTATTTGCTGCATTCACATGGCCATTATTTAACTTACTTGTAAGGTTCTATCCAGAATATGCTCAATAAATTTGGATTTTAGTTGAGCCATATAAAATTCTTTTGTAGATACATTGAGATCAGGTTCTTAATCCACTCAGATCTTTTTGCTGCTACATCCATTGTATGACAGCAGCATGCTCTGTTTCAATTCCGGAATTTAACTCAAATTCGGTAACGGTGAACTTTGTTTTATAGGCAAGGAGGAGCTTCAGAGCTCTGAAGGGACTGGTGAGGCTTCAAGGAGTGGTGAGGGGACAGAATGTAAAGCGCCAAACAACAAATGCCATGAAATACATGCAGCTCTTGGTACGTGTCCAATCTCAGATTCAGTCTAGGAGGATCCAGATGTTAGAGAACCAAGCACGGCGTCAGGCACAACACAAGAATGATAAGGAAGCAGAAAGTACCTTAGGCAAATGGACATTTGGAGTAAGTTCTGATTTTCTCTGTTCCCAATTTTTTTTATTGATAGTTTTTGGGTTGAGAGCTCAAAACACTTTTAAACACAGACTTGTGTTCCAAAAACATGTCTCACATGGACCACTAAAGATTTGCTTGCTCAATCAAAAGCACAACAATTGAATGCCTTTAATTGGAGTTGCAGATTTGAGGGACCAATGTATACCTTGATATTAATTTGATAGTTTGATGAAATTCAAATCATCTGATGCTTACTTCATGCTTCTAATCAAACATTAACCTCTTCCTATCAGAATTGTATCTACTAAGTGAGTTGGAACTTCCAACCCTAAGCTAAAAAATTATCCTCTTCTGTAAGTATTCAGAGAGTATAAGTATTTTATAAACTCTATTCCATTGTTGTTGTTGTTTTTTTTTGGTTATTTTTATATTGTTTTCAATCTTTTATGTAAGATAAATCAAACTTAATTGTTTAAAATCCTGGTATAGTCTGAGGCAGGAAATCATGAAGACTGGGATGCCAGCTTGCTTACAAAAGAAGAGATGGAGGCAAGAATGCAGAGAAAGGTAGAGGCAATGATCAAGAGAGAAAGAGCCATGGCCTATGCATACTCCCACCAGGTACTTTATTTTAACTTTTGATGAGCCAGCTTCTGCATCAAGATTCTCCTTAGAGAGCCGGTTTCCTTTACATTTGGTTAATCTGGGACGAAAAATGTTCCCGATTATATGGGCCTGACCTTCATCTTTGTCTTAAACATTTCAACTTACCTTTTTCAAGTCTCCAATACTATATATTACTGCATTCTCATAATGATTGTTCACTGTTTCATAATAATTATGTCTAAGGTTTAGAGTCACATAAACGTTCTTATCCCAAATGACAATCCAACACTGTTGCACATTATGATTACATCAATCAATTCACTGTCCATGGAATCTGTAACATTGCATAATTTTATTTCTTAATGTCCAAAATCAATCAGTTTGAGTCTCATAACTAGCTGTTTAAATCCATACGCTTATTCTCATAATTGATATCACTTGATGCATGTGCATCGGCACATATTCTCCAGGCACAAGCCATAAACACACAAAGGAATTATTTTTAAACCTAGGTCTTACATCTTGGCAGGCTATCCCTATGCAGTGTTTAACATCTGTTTTTATCATTGTTTCTTTTCTGCTCTTTTTTGTTTTTGGGCCAACAGTTGTGGAAATCCACTCCAAAATCAGCTCAGACATCTCTTGCGGATATCAGATCAGGAGGATTCCCGTGGTGGTGGAACTGGTTAGAACGTCAACTGCCTGGGGCTAATACTCCTGAAACTTCAGCCATGAAGAATTTCCAACTTACCCCACCAAGGCCAAATTCTGAGATCAAGCCTAGCCCACGCGTACAAGCTAGCACTCACAAGCAACATAATTTCGAGTTCAGTAACATGGATACTCCCACACCAAAATCTGCAAAATCAACCATACTCACAGCAACACGACCTGTTCGAAGTCCATCCTCAAGTAAGATCCCACAAGGCAGTCCAAGCCTGTCAAAATACTCGAGAGCAAGAGTTAGTGGAGCTGCTTCTCCTTTTGACGTACCATTGAGGGACGATGACAGCCTCATGAGCTGCCCGCCATTTTCTGTTCCAAACTATATGACACCGACCGTTTCGGCAAAAGCAAAAGTGAGACCTAATAGTAATCCTAAGGAGAGGTTCCCAGGAACTCCAAGCAGTGAATCACAAAGAAGGCTTTCTTTCCCTTTAACACAAGGCATTGGCTCTTTCAAGTGGAAAAAAGGTTCATTGCTCTCTACTAGCAAGGATTCCAGCTCTCAAAGGGTTTTAGACAAGAATCAATCTCTACAATCTATAGGAAATTTGAGTGTGGATTCAACTGTTTCCATGCCGGCTACTGTCGGTCGGAAGCCGTTTAACCGATTCGTGTGATTTTTTTTTCCCATAATTTTTTAACTTTTTTCTTTGATTTCTTGGTGTTATTTGATTGAGTGTATGATTATATATATTTGGGTTTTTTTTCCCCTTATAAAAGATACTGATGTAAGACAATAAACATAG
Source organism: Citrus sinensis (assembly GCF_022201045.2). NCBI lineage: Eukaryota > Viridiplantae > Streptophyta > Magnoliopsida > Sapindales > Rutaceae > Citrus > Citrus sinensis. The sequence goes on along the minus strand of NC_068558.1, from coordinate 35,381,135 downwards.
GAAATGATGTATTGGGTGTAACGGGATTGGTGTTTCTTTTGAAGATATCATAATACTTAATTTTTTTCTTTTATTTTTATTGGCTTGGTTATGTAGATCTCAGTTGGGCTAACCTCAGCCCAAAACAATTCACAGAAACTTTTGGATTTGGGTTAGTACTGAAATTGATTGAAAAGAGGAACTCTTTGATTATAGAGAAATTTACGATCGTTCATTTGTTTGTTTTATTTTTTATTTTTTAAATACAAACACTTTTTTTATTTCAGCACGCGAAGTTTGTTTTTCGTTGCATTCATCTACTTCCGTTTAATTTTCGTTAGTGGATTTAATGGAAACGAAATGATCTTTTTACTCTTTAAAATTATAATTTAACCCAAAATAAATGGAAATTAGAGATAAATTAGATGGATTTAATTTTTTTCAAAGGTGGATGCTAGAAATTAGAGGAAAATAGTATTTGTTGCTTGTTAAATTTAGAAAATTTGTATTTATTTTTTTGAAAGAGAAAAAATAAATACAAAATTTCTAAATCTAGCAAGCAACAAACACTATTTTACTCCAAAAAAATAAATACAAATTTTTTAAATTTAGTAACAAACACTATTTTCCTCCAATTTTTAGCATCCACCTTTGAAAAAAATTAAATCCATCCAATTTATCTCCAATTTCTATTTATTTTGGGTTAAATTATAATTTTGAGGGGTAAAAAGGTCATTCCGTTAAATTCGCTAATGGAAATTAGACGGAAGTGGAAGAATGCAATAAAAGGCAAACTTCAAGCGGTGCACTGAAAAAAAAAGTGTTTGTGTATTTTTGAAAAAGACAAAACAAACAGGTGGACGGTTGTAAATTTCCCTTGATTATGATTGTCAAGATAAATAATAATAATAATAATAATAATTCATCACATTCTTCAGTTTAGCAACATCATAGCTTCAGCTACCAAAAGCCAAGCAGCCTATAGAGGCTATATGGTAAGCTTTGTTGTATTCTTCATTCTCTTTGGGTCAAAAATGAGCTTTAGAGCTCTTAAAGATTTGAGGGACCAAATGTCACTCTTGATGTAATATTAGAGCACAATCATATATGAAATTATCTGATACTTCCTTGCTTTAATAGTACATCAAACATTAACCTATTCCTATTAGCAGTGCAGTATACTAATTAAGTGAATTTAAGGGTACACTTGGTATTATTTTTTTTAAATGGTGTTTTCAAATTTCGTTTAGAAAATAAAAATGATTAATTTTTAGTGAAAATAAAAATGTACTCGATAATTTATATTGAAACTAACATTTGAAAATAAAAAAAAGTAAAATATGCTTACTGGTTTGTCTTAAAAAATGCAAAGAGTAAAAATATATTTGGTAAAATTTTATATAAAATTATTTTGCAATGGTTACATTATATATATAACATTTTAAAATCATCTTTCTGTCTTTTTAGAAATTTTTCAAAAATTAAGTAAACAAGTAAAATAAATGGTGATAAATTTTACAGTGCTGATGTTTGTCCCGGGTCAAACCCCGAAACTGACTAACACGACGCCGTTTCGTCATTAATTTTTTTTTTTGTTTTTATTTGCTATGAAACGATGACGTTTGGCTTTAGATAAATCGCAAAAGCATCAACAGAAGTTACAGAACCAAGTTGCTTCTTCGTCTTCGTTCTCCTCATTTCAGATTAAAAGCAAACAAACAGATTAAAGGGAAGTAGCTCAAGCATAAAAAGCGGCCAAATTAAAGTAGAAAGAAAATTCCAGATTCTTTTTTCAATTGTTCTTTATTCTGTGTGGCTACTGTAAAATAGTGAAAATGAATCTTTGCATGCATTTTTTAAATTATTGGCATAAAAAGAATGGAATGAAAAGTATATAGAGCTTGAATGATAATTGTAAGCCACTGAAGAATCAAATCACAAACGCCCACAAATTAGGAAGTACAATCAACCCATCATAAGAATCCAAAACTTTAAACCACCACAATTTCCTCACCTTATCTGCTACAAGCATAGCATGAAGATGAACAAAACAGATTCTGCAGCTACTCATATCAGTCAGATATACATGCACAAGTGCGTGGGTGCGTAATCTTTATGAATGAGAGGGAGGGAGGAGGGTTTTTTGCAGAGTGTTGCACCAGTTTGTGCAGTAATCTTTGAAGGTAAGTGTTTGCGATTTCTTGCGGGAGAAAAGAGAAGCAAAGGATCTTGGCATCTTTGAAGAAGATGATGATTTGAACTTGATGTGAGCAAATTTGTTGTTTCTTCATAAGCAGCCAGAGAAAAGGATACAGGAAAGAGTTAAGTGAAAGATGGGAAACGAAGAAGTAAAGGGGAAATAGGCAAGTGAAACGCGCCGTTTCTTGGCTTTAGTGAAACCGAGCGTTTTGAGTTTTCGGGATTTGGGCAAACATCATTTTCTTAAATTTTAATATAAAATTATTAGTAGTTATTTGTTTTATCTTAATATTTTGTATTTTACAAAGTCTTATTAAATAAAAAATTATATTATAATTTACTAAACATGTACAACTATTTTCAAATAAAAAATAATAATTATTTTATTTCAACATTTATTAGCAAAAAGTTAAGGCGTTGGTATGACAAAATCTACCGTGTATAATTTATTTATTATGTAAATTTATGTTTATATTGTATTTGAGATCCTCCTATCTTACATTTAATGTAATATACATCTTCATACATAAATAATATGTAAGACACACACATACACTGTTAATATGTGACGGTGCATCTTACATTTCATATAATATATGTATTTCCTGATATTTGATATCTTTTTCGGGCCCACTATTTTCTTAATGATAAAAGTGACAAAAGTCACAAAAGTATGGCCCCCATACAATGTCTGCGGGACGAGAAACAAAACTTAGTACAATTATTAAGAAAAGTTAGAGAGTGGAAAAATCCATAGTTTCCCATTATAGGCTTTATAGCTGGGAGAAGTCCATACCAAATGTATTTTTCATTTTCTTGTTTTTATAAAACAAAAAATGCCCAGTAAAATATTACACCAAACGCACCCTAAAACTTTCACCATTTGCTAAATTTTTTTGTTTTTCACTGATTTGTGTACATAAGAGAAAGAAAAATAGAGATGAAGAAATGAGGAAATAGACGAGAATTAGGGTATAAAATTAGAAGGATAAACCTCTAATAAATTTGGTCGCAATTTTGTAATAACTTAAGGAGAGGCTGGGTTGGCGATGGGCACTGCTTGTGTGGGTTTGCCCTTATTAAACCTACACCCGAAAAAATTTAAATTATCAAATCCGCATGCAACCCGTAACGTGTTTTTATTTTTTTAAAAAAAGTTAACTGGGAATTTTAACAATTACCAAACCCAACTTAATATTTATAAGATGACATTTTATTTAATATTTATTTGATCATTTATGTTTGCTGCAAATACTATTTTTTAATGGCTATTGTATATCTAAGTAGATGATTTACAGACATAACCGAAGTCGGGTATACTCAACTTTTTACCCAACTTAATTAAAAAGGAAATTTTCATTTCAATTTAAGTCGATACTAGTTACTAGATTTTCATGAAAGTCGAGAATTTTTGCTGAATGAATACTTGGACAAGGTTAAATTGAGGTCAAGTATTCTCAACTCTTTACCCGACTTAATTAAAGGAAATTTTAATTTCAATTAAATCGAGTATTCTCGACTAGTTACCAGACTTTCATGAAAAGTCAAGAATTTTTGTTAAATGAATACTCTGGCAAGGTTAAATTGAGATTGAGTATCCTAGATTCTTTCACCTGACTTAATTAAAAGAGAATTTTTCATTTCAATTTAAGTTAAGTATTTTCAACTAGTTATTAGACTTTCATGAAAAATCAAAAATTTTTGCTTAATGAATACCCGAGTAAGGTTAAATTACGGTTGAGTATCCTTAATAGGTAATTTTTTTTTAAAATTATGTTATGAGAGAATGAAATAAGATTGTCAAATAAATAAAGAAATTTGAGAAATTTTAATAATTTTTTAAAAAAATCAACCTCTACTCTAAAAAAAAAATTGTAGTAAAGGAAAAATAACTTATTTAATCTTCAAAAATTTTATTAAAAAAACAGTAACAAAAAATTTAAAAAGAACTTATAAACTTAAATAAGCATTTATGACCATTAGATAAGTTATACCAAATATACATTAAATAGATTTCCATTCTATTCCAAATCTTTTAAGTGTGCTTGCCCTTTTGTGGCAGTATGTGGATATTCTTCAACTGAAATTCTGAAAAACTAAATTAAAATTACATATTTGAAGCCGAAAGTATATTGTGAAGTATAAACCGAATAAATTAGAGAAAACAGGATACTAATTGCTCTGCCATTAAGCTCAGTCACCACATTAAGGATAACTGCTTCATAGCTGGCCTTCGAATGCTTTTTACAAACTAAATCGGAAGCACTCCAAAACTAAGATTGGTTGACACCCAATATTGATTGCAGTTCAAGCATGTTACATGTCTTGTCAAATTGTAATCATCCAATATTGACGAGTGTTGGTAGCTGATCTTATTATGTCCACATCGACCGCATTCATAAATGTCAGACACTATTATTTCCCTTGATAAACCTACAGGAAAAATATGACCTGTGACTAGAGCTCCATCTTTGTCCAGATGATGATTCCAGAGTTGGATTTTGTCACTAGCCATTTCTTTTGCAGACATATTGATGATTGTCTCTGGCTTAACATGCCCAAGCAGAACGTTTCTTCGGAAATCTTGATTTTCTGGATCGCTGATGTTAAATAGTAGGCACCTGTACTTAAACTTATACATGCCATTAGATCAGCCCCACTTTTCATACATTGCAGACTCCATCAATATAGCGACTTGAATTGGATCGCATGCCTTCACTAGATCAATTGTTACTTTGTCGGCAGCCTCGTCAGAAACCTTGGACAATGCATCGTAAAGTTTTTCCCTTACGATCTCCCTAATACAGTCATTGCATTTAATCATACAACTGATCAACTTCTTGGGCACATTGCCAGAATCATGCCGTCTCTCTTCTCCATTAGTTACTTCTTCAACTTTGACATTCTCCACCAACTTGGCTTTCTTTGTCACAGCAACATACTCAACATCTTCAACATCCCAGCACATGTCTCTCCACGAAGAAATCAGATCATATGCTAACTTCTGGATTTTCTGACTGGGATGTTTTAGCATAGGTAGAAGATGTCTTATAACCTAAGTGATTATGAAATTTCATTAATTACCAGAATCAAATGCATTCAGTCTATGCAGATGGATACGGTTTGAACTTCGAAGAGATGGTTAAAGTAACACACTGATCTTAGAGCATGATATAAAGAAAGAAACAGCAAATTTTAAATAACAGAAATTACAAATTTGAAAGATTTCATACCCGAAATACATGAAAAGTAAAAGTTAAAACTCTTAATAGTTACTACACATCACATGTAGCAGTTCTCAATGGCAGTCGCCCCATATTTTAAAATGCCGAATTGAGGTTATATAAGGTTGCCTAGCTACAATTTCGAACGTAATCGTAATTAAAACAAGGCTGTAGCCTCAATCCACATGTTATAAAGTGTCTATGTTTACTTCTGATCTTACAGATGGAGTGATAATTAATAATAAGTACCTGAGTAGAAACAAGAAGTTGATAAGTGATTGAAGAGTTCTTGATCTGATCCAAAGCATCAATGCACCGTGCTTCCTCCACCACTCCCTCCTTCCATACTGCTGCCACTGCCGCTCTTTTCGCGGCTTCACACAGGTCCATCACTTTTTTCTCCATCACTATTAGTACTAAGAAAAACAATAAAAACAAATTAAGTCAAGTTCAATAAAAATTTCTTATAACTAGATAAACAAACAAAACTTGGTTCTACCCCACAAAATAAAATGCAAGACATGAGACTTTCAGAATTGTTAATAAACATAAAAGGGTGAGTTTCGGAGTTGCTCCTATCCTAAAGCAAATATAGCGTACCAAAAATTTAAAAATTGATTCCAAATTCTAATTATTACCAGCAGCATGAAGAACTGAAGAAAAGCAATTAACTTGAATAATCAAACATTGCAAACAAAACAAAACCCCGATCAAAAGAAGAAATTTTGAGCCAGAGGATTCGATCAATAACAAAAAGTTCCGATCTTCAATTCAAGACGTAGCATAACAAAACCCTAACTAATAGATAACTTAAGAATTTAAGTTTACGAAAAAAAAACAGACAATTAATATTTATGAACAGTGAGAGTACTGAAAGCGATATATGGATGATCAAACTGAAATTTCACCACCACGTTAATTTCGACTTGATATCGATGATCCAACTGAACGGCGATCAAAGGAAGTAATTTCTTGTAAATTAAGAATGTTAAAAAGATTTTATTTAATTTCTATTAGGTTAGCTTATTTTAACCGTATTTGCGGTTATTTTAATAGTGCAGTAGACAGTGCTTGTAGCCAGATGACAGAATATAAGTGCGAGTCCGGTCAGTCGAAGGAGAAGTATTATTGGGCTATGAAACCGAATTAGTTAGGGAATGTGAAAAAAATTATATCACTCTATAAATCTCTTAAAATAGCAGAAATTAAATTCACATTTAAAGTTGAACACAAGTACTACAAGCCCATTTATGATCTCTCTTTCTCCATCTCTTTTGTTTCACAAGTATACGATATGCCTTTGTATTTTTTTTAATCATCAATCTATTTTCTTGATTTTTTTTTTAAATTTTTTACTCTTTATCTTTTCAATTGATTTGCAAAATTTTGGAATAATCCATTTCTCTTTTTATTTATTTTTTAAGATTAATTATATTAAGTTCTAGGATGTAAGTGTCTTTGAGTTTTCCATATAAAGAAAATTTGAAGAGAAGAAAAAATATAACAAAAGTTCAAAAAAAATTATCATCCGTATAGTTATTTATATGAATAGTGAGATAAGAAGACTACAAAAGAATTATTTTTTTTTCGCCAGCTAAAAAAAAAAATTAAGAGCCAGGAAACCACCCAAAAAGCCTTTTGGGGTGCGTTTGGTGTGCCACACTGTATCGGACTGTACTGGATTGTAATGAAATATATTGTATTGGAATGTATTAAATAATACAGTACCATGTTTGGTAGAGTATGAATTGTATTATGTATTTTTATTATTTAAGAATATTAAATAATAATAAATAGTTATTATTTATTTATATTTTTAAATAAATATTATATGAATTTAATAAATAATTTTAATATTTAAGTTAATTTATTATTTAGATTTATTAATAAAAATATAATTATCTATCGTAGATTTCAACATCTTTTCTTATTTATCAGTTAAACATAAATTAATATATTAAAGAAATATAATATTTGATTTGTATTGAATCTAATAGTTAATATTAAATAATAGTTAAAATAGAAAAAGACATGTGCAATTTAGACACGCAGGGGGAGGCGGGTCTTATTTGGACATTGATTGCCGCACAATTTTTTCAAACCAGTATAATTATTTTTTTGCAGCCAAACGTGGGTCTGAATTATATTACAATACAGACCCTTATAGACCTGCCCGCCAAACATACCCTTGTTGGTCAAGGGTGGTCATTTCACATTCCTTAAAAGCTCATCATTCACATCTTTCCTAAATGATGTGGGTTATCGTATACTTTCTCAGTCTTGGTTTAAAAACAATGAAAAAAAAACAGCAAATAATATGTATAACATGTGTTGTATAAGGAGTTTTTAACAAAAACGAATGTATTTCATTTTTTTTAAAATATGTGTATTTAACATGTGAGTTAAATTAAATATTTTGTCTATCCTTGAATGTAATTTCAATTATAGCTAAAATTGTAAGTATTAAGGACAAACTAAATGACAAGAAAGCAGAAACTTTAGTTCATTAAACTATAAAAAAACATTAGAGCATCTTCAAAAGTCTTTATAAATTTCACTCTTCAAATATTTATTTGTTCACCTTTGTGGCAAATAGAAGAGTAAAAAAAAAATATTATTCTCCAAAAAACTCTTTAAATAGAAATAAGTTAATATTATTTTAATCAAATAATTATTTTTTTTTTAAAAAGTCAATAGCAATTAAAGCACTTCTCTCTCTCTCTTTAGTAAAAAGTAATAAAATATAAATTAAAGAGGGGGAAATCAACTTTCCAAATTTGAAGAGAGATAATAATTTTTTATTTGAAGAATTTTAATTGAAATTTCTTTTGGAGCCTTAAATATTGATATGACTCTTCGAATAAGTAAAAAAACTTATTTGAAGAACCTTTTGGTGATGCTCTTACAATGGAGTATGTGTTTCTATTTTCTTTTAGTTTAGTCCTTATTTATAAAAATAAAAAATCCCTCATTAAAATTTTATTATTATTATTTTAAAACAGATAGGGTACACAAATCCAAATAATTTTTTTTAACCCTTTCCTCTCTTAAGATTCAAATTCGAATTGTCACAAAAAAAAAAAAGAATGCTGCTTGAAAGTTGGAAACCACTTGGGCAAAATTGGGATTGCGATAGCTGATGAAATAAATTACTTCTATTATGCAGATGAAATTAAGGATGGTAAAATCTAAATATGGATTTGGATCTGGATGTAGGTGCATGTGGATCCGAATTTGCATAGTTATTTTTGTATCCGGATTCGGATATGCAAAAAAATATGAAGATCTAGATGCCGGTAATATCCGCACGGTTTGAAAGCAAATATTATGGATATCCAAATCCGCATAAATTAAAATTTAAAAATTTAAAATTCAACAATTTACCTAATAATATTAAATAAAATCCAATCATAATTAACAATCAACAATTCAATACCTAGAATAACATACAACACCATAAATTTACAGACAAAAATATCACAACATAGATCAAATATCAATAATAACATAAATCTAAATCTAACACTATCACAAATCCACAAATAAAATTATAAAAACACTACAAATCCACATAAAATAATGTGGAACCCATTTTTTTTTTTTACTTTATCTCCACTTATATTATTTTTTTCATTTAACTTATATATTTTTCATTTAATGTTAATTTAATAAATAATTTTGATTAAAAAATTATGCGGATCCGGATATTTGATTTTCGAGATGCATTTGCATCCGGATTTGGATCTGGATCCGCACGAATTCTACAAGTTAGCATCCGAACTGTATTTTTTAATATGTGAGATCTTACCCAGATCTTTTTGTCATCCCTAGATGAAATAAGCTACTAATAAAAAAAAGTAGGTGAACGTTTGGTAAATTGTGTTGCTACATTTGTTGTGAGTTTAAAAAGTAGTGTACATACGTTTGGTAAATTTTATTATAAAATTGATGTTTTATTATATATTGACTAGAATAAATATAAGTTTAAATTGCTTTTAATTTGGGGTAAAAGCTTGTTTAGTCCCTATATTATGAGGTTAGTGTCCATTTAGTCCCTGTATTTTTAAAAACACCTCAAAACATCCCTGCTACTAAATATTGACACGTATGCCATTATTTTTTATTATTTTAAACTTGCTTTTACAATATTACATTTTTACAATAATGTTTCTTTTTTGGATATTAATAAAAAATTAAATTATCAAATTAAACTCAAAAATAAAATAAAAACAAAAAAGGTATATATTAATTTTTGTGGAAGCTCACGTATGTCTAAAAAATTAATATCGTAAAAAATTACATTATCAATTTTTTTAGAAAAATTAATATTTTAACTCAAGAGTGTGTTCCACAAAAATTAATATATATATTTTTATTTTATTTTATTTTTTGGTGTTAAACTGGTAATTTATTTTTTTCTTTTTAATAATTTCTAAAAAAGTTATTATAATAGGGTTATTTTTTTCTTTTTAATAATGTCTAAAAAATTATTATAATAGAGCAATATTATAAAAATAAGTTAAAAGGAACAAAAGATAATGGCAAAAGTGTCAATAATTTAATGGTAGGGATGATTTGAGGTATTTTTAAAAATATAGGGACTAAACGGATACTAACTTCAAAATATAGGGACTAAACGAGCTTTTACCCTTTAATTTGTATATTAAGGTTTATGAAAAAATAAAATGTAATTATCTTCTTGTTAGCATATTAAGATTATAATAGGAACTTTAAAAAAGTATGTGGTTATTTAATAAGTTGTTTATAAAAAGCCACTTCTACCTGTTTTTAAAAGTTATGTCAATATAAAAAAATTTATGAAATGAGCAACATTTAAAAAAATTACCAAATACTATTTTTTTTATTATCAAAACTTATGAAATAAGCTACTTATAACATTTTAAACTCAAACCCAAACCTAATCTAACTCTTGGGAGTATTATAATAATCGATTAAGATCCTCTCCTCTCTTGATTTGAACTTCTCTTGAGCAGAAATTCACGTGTAAATTATTAGTGGTTAATAAATAAAAAAATAAAAAAAATTAAATTCTATCCATACATTATTACTCCATGACACAAGATATAAGATTACAAAAGTTCAGGAAAGCTGAAAAAAATCCTAATCCGATAATAATTACCACAACTATGGTTGTTATTATTATTATTTTATTATTGTCCACACAAATACACACACACACGTGCATTTATATATTATTTTTTTAATATTTTAATCCTTGAGATCCTTTCAGCAAATAGAGGAGGCCGGAGCCCGGTGATCAAATTCATGTCCTTAATTAATTAGCGACTAAACGAAACAATTACATTCTTTAGCCAGCCGGGCAGCTAGCCTGGGACGTGAGTTTGAGTTGATAATATAACTCATTATCCACCCTTCTTTCTAAGAAAGCCGATTAGGGATGTCAAAAATTCCCACCGGGACGGGTACTCTCGGGGATTTTTCCCAATCAGGGAGGGTACGGGGATAATTTTATACCTAATTTTTTATTCGGAGAGGGGACGGGGATGAGGTGGAATCCCCATCCTTTACCCATTTCCCCATTTTAATTTTTAATTTTATTTTTATTTTTAAAATTACTAATAAATAAATAACAAAATTATAAATATTGTTAAAAATAATAAATATCAAAATAGTTGTATGTTGGGAAAGTGGTCACCCTTTGCCGGGAATTAGTTGAAGAGTATTAATTGAAGTTTTCACCAACTGTTTATTGCTTTGATTATACTGGTAGTAGTTCTTCTACTAGATCTACATGGGATTCTTATAAGAAAGCAACCAAATGGATGACAGGTTTTGATGATTATGTAAACAATGGAGATTGTGCAGTTGTTGCAGATGAATTAGATTCATATTTGTATGAGAAAGTTATACCCCGGATGGAAGATTTTAATATTTTGAGTTGGTGGAAGACAAATGCTAATAGGTATCCTACATTAGCTCGAATTGCTAGAGATATTTTGGCAATTCCAATTACAACAGTTGCTTCTGAATCAGCTTTTAGCACCAATGGTAGAGTTGTGAGCCCATACCGTAACAAACTTCATCCAAGCACATTGGAGGCCTTAATGTGCTGTCAAAGTTGGTTACGAGCTTACAATAGCAGTATGAGTTTATTTTACATTGTAATTATATTATACATTTATTAATATTTGCACTTATAAGTTACGCTACTTATATCATTTTCATTGTTTTAGGTTTGAAATCTGAGGCTATCTCTCAATTTGCCACATTTCTCGAGGAAGAACAGGAGGAGCAGGACGAGCAGGAGGTAAATAGTTTTATTAAAAATATTAATTAAGTATCTACATTTATTTTATTTATTTTATTACCGATATAAAAATAATTTTTTTTCTTTTTATTGTAGGATTATGAAGATTGAGTCATTGATAAAGATAATTATTTTAATAATTTATATTTTGAATGTGACTTTGTAATGGATCAATATTAATGTAAGATATATTTTGAACTTTATTTTTATCTGAATTTTTTATTTTAATATGATTAATTTAAAATCGAAAATAAAAAAATGTATTAGACTATTAGTTATTCGGGGACTGGGGACCCTCGGGGATCCCCTGTTATTATTCGGGGAGGGGATGAGGATTCTCTCAAGCAATTCTGACGGGGACGAGGACATAACCAAAATATCGGGGATGGGTATGGAGAGATTGGTCCCCTCCCCATTGCCATCCCTAAACCTACAGAGACGCTAACGAATATCAATATGCTAGAAAGCGTGCTATTGAGTTGGCTAGAAAATTACCTCAATAGAAATTTTTTATATCATAACTTATCATCAAATATTGTCTCTGTTAGAATAAGCTATTTGATGTGGTATTGTCAAGTTAAAATTGAGCTAAGTTCAACGGAAGTTTGCTGTGGTTAATTACTCCTGGGTGACAGATTTTTTTACAAATTTCAAAAAGGTGAAACATTTTTTAAAAATAGGTGAGCAGGTGACAATCCGTTAACTTTTTCATTAACTTTAACGGGAACAGTAAATTAATTACAAAATAACATTTTTACCCCTAGAATTAATTACAAAATGACGATATGCCCTTATAATAGCCACAAAATGACATTTTTATCCCTAAAATTAATTGCAAAATATATTTTTGGCTATACTCAATTATTTTTTTTATTTTTTTATGTAGAAACAATTATAAAAAAATGACATCTAAGTGCAATTAACGGGCTTTTTTTTAAATCATAATTTTTTTTCAAATATTCTTGTTGAATCAAACAATTTTTTTTTTATAAATTTTACGGCAAAGTTTGATTCAACTAGAATTTTTTTTAAAAAAAATTGTATGATTCAACTAAAAAGGCTTGTTAATTATATTTAGATGTAATTTTTTATAATTTTTTCTATTTGAAAAATAAAAAATAATTGAGTATGGGCAAAAATATATTTTGTAACTAATTTTAAGGATAGAAATGTCATTTTGTGGCTATTATAGGGGCAAAAAGTCATTTTGTAATTAATTCTAGGGGCAAAAATGTTATTTTATAATTAATTTACTGTTCTCGTTAAAGTTAACGAAAAAATTAACGGATTGTCACCTGCTCGCCTATTTTTAAAAAACGCTTCACTTTTTTGAAGTTTGTCAAAAAATCTGTCACCCAAAGGTAATTAACCCGTTTGCTGTGACGGTTAGATTTGTGTGACTATAGGTTGAATTGATCATTAAAAGAGGAATTAGGCCAAAAATCACAGGACAAATGCTAGATATGTTTAATTTTATACCATCAAATTTCTTTTTTCTTTTTAATTAGAACCTCGACTGGGGGATAATATTATTAATAAAAATGAAAAGTAACAAGAAGACAAGAGGCAAGAGGCTAGCGGTACCTCTTACAGAAAGAAAGAAAAACATATCTTACAAACCATGAGATGAAAAACAAGAAAAGCATAAACTCCAATACAAAAGAGTTAAGATCGCGTCTTTAGAAAGAAAAGGCAAAATAAAAGAAGGGGGCTCCTCTCACCACACAAATTGAGGTGCATCGAAATTTGCCAAAGCATCTGCTGCACCATTTCCTTTTGTCTAAACATGAGAAAAATGAACAGGCATACTAGCTAGACATGAGAGCTAAACATGTTGAAGTTTTGATTAGAATTTAATCTAATCTTGACCCCAAGAACAATGCTACCCACTGATATCTCGATCAAGAATGATTAACTAGCTAATTAGAGAATAAAACAATCTAAAAACAGAGATTAAACAATGAAACAACACAGAAGAGATTTATAGAGGTTCAGCCATGACGGCCTACATCCTCTTGAGAAACAGGGCTATGATTCTTTCCATTAATGCAAAATTAAGGTGCAAGCTTTTTCATAGGATTACAGAGAATTCAATTAGCTTTTTCATAGGATTACAGAGAATTCAATCACTCAAATTACAGTCATTAGGACCTTTAAATACAAGCTTGGAAGCACCTAGAAAGTCAGCTCTGAAGCCAGACTTGCATTGTTGCAACAAACCCAGAAAATTCCCGCTTCGTTTAACTGATTATAACAGACTCCCCACGTGCAGAACATGTGCAGACATTAAGTAGCTTAAACGACATACAAAGCTTGCCGTTCTGTAGTGATAGGCTGTTAAGTGGTCACTTGCAAAACACATGCTTCACTTAACAAACCTTGTCTGACATGGGATTACTGTCATAGATCCAATATGAGCTTCCATGCTACATGTGTCTCAAACAGATACTTGTAATCGATAATGTCGTTTTTCCTTGTATTTTGAATTCTGAATCACTCTCAACAAAACAGTTAATCCATCCGTGAAGGAGCTGCCAAGGAGGGGCTAGACAACGATTTTTCAAGTGAAGATTAGAGAGCATAAAGTCACTCTCAATCCACAAGTTAACCCAAACCATGATCAAAAGCCTATTGCACTGCTATTATAACAGCTATAATTTCTACATAAAAGAAGTTTGCACCCGCAAGGGGTGAAAAAAACAGCCAATGAAACTACCAAGTGAATTTCGAAAAACACCTGCACTAGCAGCCAGCCAAACCCGAATTACCTGTAGACATGCCACCAGTATTAACTTTCAACCAAGATAAAGGGGATGGAGTCAACGTGATAGGTCCCAGTCAGAATTAGCGGAAACAACAAGCAAATAATTTGTTCTTCTTAGGGTGAGAACTACCGCAATTGTTAATTGAATTAGATAAAAGTCTGATACATTTTTATTGAAATATTCGGGTCTATTTATAGAACAAAATTAATGAAATAAAGTAGTTAAAATCAATTAAACCACTTAGCTATAATTTCGAAGTAAATAGTAATCTTAAAGGAAGCATGATTAAATTTGAATTCTTCATCAATACGGCTTGACGTAGTAAGCTTTCCGTTGATTTTTTGAAGAGTCCTTGAAGGAACGTGATGCCCACCTCATGCATGGCTTGCATGGTTACTTGCATGTGCCCATGCATTTTCGTTATTGGCTTGCATGGTTGCTTGCATGTGCCCATGCATATTCGTCATATTTGCTGTTGGGTTTTGCTTCTCATTCGGACTTGCGTATGCTCTTATCATTACCCCCTCCTTGAAGAGAACCCTTGTCCCCAAGGGTTAGTGAAGGAAACCACTGATGGATCATTGCTGTGTCTTCCCCTGTTTCACTCAGAAGTTTTGTCGTTGCTGCAGATTCTTCATGTATGTTCCCTTCGTCTTCGGCTTCAAGGATTAACAACTGTGGTTTTGTGCACTTATGACCGCAGTGAATTTATCATTACAATTAAAGCACAAGCCTTGAGCTCTTCGCCTTTGCATCTCCTCCCAAGGAAGCTTTTTAATTGGTATTGTTGGTGAAGCGCGGTTGTTGACGATTTGTGGTGGCGGTGAACGGCTGAAACCCAGTGATCTCACCAGCCTCTTCTGTCGCTGCAATTGTTCATCTCTCATTCTTGCCAAACTGATCGCTTCCTTAAGAGTTCTCGGTCTGAACAGCCGGATTTCCTCAGATATCTCGGGTTTCAATCCTCCCATGAATGTGCCGACAAGAGCCTTTTGAGTCCACCCTTGAACCCGGTTGCCAAGCCTCTCAAATTCTTTCTGGTAATCTCGAAGCGTGTTGGTTTGCTTGACCCTAGATAGCGACTCGTCGAAGTCCTCGCAATCGGTTGGCCCAAACCTCGCCCATAGCTCCTCCATGAAGATTTCCCAAGTAACGTCTCGTCCTTCCTCTTGATAAGATTTCCTAAGCCACTGCCACCATTGGTTAGCTTCTCCCTCCAAGTGGAATGTAGCCAAGACAACTTTTTGGTCTTCTGTTGACCCTTGGTATTCGAAGAATTGATCGACGCGGTTGAACCACTCAGTGGGGTCGTTGCCGGCATAACGTGGGAACTCCAGTTTTGCCACTCTTGATTGAAATTGCTGCCGTCTGCCATCCTTGTCTTCTCGGTTTGGTCGCGATGTTGCTATGTTGTTGTTGATGCTAGGTGTGTCTTTGGATGTATGGAAAGACTCTGCAAGTTTGCTCAAGGTTTCTTCAATGTGAGCCAACTTGTTGTTAACTCCTAACTCCATGCGCTGCATCTTATCTTGCATCTCCCCGAGCTTCGTTTCTATCCGTTCGATGCGTTCCTTGTTGGTTGTCATCCTTGCCTAGCTCTGATACCAATTGATAGGTCCCAGTCAGAATTAGCGGAATCAACAAGCAAATAATTTGTTTTTCTTAGGGTGAGAACTACCGCAATTGCTAATTGAATTAGATAAAAGTCTAATACCTTTTTATTGAAATATTCGAGTCTATTTATAGAACAAAATTAATGAAATAAAGTAGTTAAAATCAATTAAACCACTTAGCTATAATTTCGAAGTAAATAATAATCTTAAAGGAAACATCATTAAATTTGAATTCTTCATCAATACGGCTTGACGTAGTAAGCTTTCCGTTGATTTTTTGAAGAGTCGTTGAAGGAACGTGATGCCCACCTCATGCATGGTTACTTGCATGTGCCCATGTATTTTCGTTATTGGCTTGCATGGTTGCTTGCATGGTTGCTTGCATGTGCCCATGCATATTCGTCATATTTGCTGTTGGGTTTTGCTTCTCATTCGGACTTGCGTATGCTCTTATCAGAACGCATAATTATGACCTAAAATTATCATCCGTATGAAGCCGATTAAAATAAACACGCCAAAGGTAGAAGAGAATTCCTTGGAGAAATATGAGGACCCCACAAGCATTTGTACCTAGTATCATGCAAGCTCGTATATATACCTAATGATGTCATAATGTTGCGGACCGCCCAATTCGCTAGCCCAATTGCCCACAATTTCGGGCTAGAGAGCCAACACAAGGCCAAGAGTGCTAGCTTGGCGCAATTCCGGAAAGTTCTAGGCAACTCTAGCACATGTGAGTTTGTAAATACTCTAGAATTCTCTTTACATTTCCAGCACATGTAAATTCTAGATAGTTGGTAGATTTCTCTAGAATTTCTAGAGCTTGGCAAGCCTCCCCTATAAATATGGGATGGCATTAGGCATTTGCATTCAACAAACACAACAACAAGAATTATAAGCAACTCAAGCATTGTAATCTCTCTTTTGTGCAATACAAGTTTTCTTATTCGGCTCCATTACTCTCTTCTCTACTTAGCAACATTCGGCAAAGTTGTCTAAGTGCCGCATGGGTTTGCTGCGCAAAATACTCATCCCGTGACAATAAGCTGTCTTAATAGAGAAACAAGCATCAAATGAATTTTCTAAAAATTAACTTAATTATTCTTTAATGAATTTTACACTATCAACTTAATTATTCTCTCTCCCTTTTAGTTTCGGTGTTTGCTGTAGCCTTATTTTTATTCTCATGAACATCGTGGGTTCCCTTTTAATGTTTATCCACTTCTACTTCAGTCGTTCATCAGGAACAAGCACTTCATCAGGGCGGAACATGAAAGCTTTAGTTGTAGTGAAATGACCTGCCCTGAACTCCACAAGGTAAGTCTAACTGATGTCATCTAACTTGATTGATAATAATCTAATTAGTAAGGATTCTCTTGAAAATTCGGCAGAGTCGCCTATATAAATATAACATTTCCAAAACCTACGAATTTATAAAAACAAGCACTCCAAAAAATAATGCAATATACAGCCCACTTCATCAATCAACCTTCTCAACTAATATATCTAATCTAAAAAAAAACATTAGATTATCCTTAATCATCAAAATGTAACAAAATTATACAATCCACAATATCTTAACTATAACACCTATGACTCCTAGCACCATCATGTAGCCAAAATTCAAAATAATTACAATCGCTAGGCCGACTGGTGTACCTACAACCTCATGGGAAAAAAATCTAATAAAATGGTTTGAGTATAAAACTCAGCGAGTGGAAATTTTTTTTTTGAAAATAAACTTACTTTAAAATAAGTATATATTTTCAATATACCATTTTCAAGATACTATAAGTAAGAACATAGTTAAATTATTCACACTTTAAATTGAACAACTGTCATTAAAAGCATACATTATATTGTACGTATACTCTTGGAAATCATATTAAAATATAACATAAAATATTTGATTCTTAAAATGCCACTAAACAAGTACCAAGGAAATAATCTTGTCATAAGGGGACCTCTACGGATAGTGCAATGACGTACTATCTGGGTAACATCGTGTTCAGAGCTAATATTGTATTATCTCATATAACTCATCATATATCTGCATGCATAAAATAATCCCAAAAGGACAAAATGTATCTTTGTGTATACTCAGACAAGCCCCAAAGGCCTCTATCTCAAC
Source organism: Citrus sinensis (assembly GCF_022201045.2). Lineage (NCBI taxonomy): Eukaryota > Viridiplantae > Streptophyta > Magnoliopsida > Sapindales > Rutaceae > Citrus > Citrus sinensis. The sequence goes on along the minus strand of NC_068558.1, from coordinate 35,362,935 downwards.
TGTATCTTTGTAACTAAATCTATGTTATCATTATACTGTATGCATAAGCCCTCAAAAGAAAAAAAACGCCTAAACACACAGTCTAAAGCCTTTCTATGTGTTCAGACAGGTCCTAAAAACCTTTCATCTAATTTGTATCATTATAACTAAAGGGGAAGGGTACTACCTATTGATTTTAAAAATAATTTTTTATATACATGTACGAACACTTTTAATCATACTTTAACTCTTGTTTCCTTTTCATTAATGTACTTTAAATCTACTTTTCTTTTCTTAAAAATACTCCCATGTGTTACTCAAAATCGATAGGGAAAACCAATAATCATACACTTTATAATAATATATCAATTTGTAAATCCATTTCTAGAAAATCATTAAATCGAAGCATTTAACACTTGTTTCATAAACATGTTTTACTATCCTTTAAAATCATAATAAACCATAAAGATAGATTTAGTATAATCCACTCACAATGACGATGCTCAAACTCGGCTATCGTCATCATTCGCAGATTGGTTCTCATTCTCAGATCCTTCTAAATCAAGGAAACAACATAATTACTATCAATAAATGTGAAATAAAACTCACTTTACGTGATATAGCTCAAAGCAAATATCTATCTATAATGTACAATTCCCATGTTCATAAAATTACCAAAATACCCACACATCTGTTAACAATTAAAATACTCTAAAATCATAAATTATCAAATTACCCTTAAAAAATCCTTAATTTTAGAAATTATTAAAATAACCAAAAAAATTAAAAATTACAAAATTACCCTCAAAGTATGAAATTACCAAAATGTCCTTGCCAGTCAACGGTGACAAAAAATCAAGCGATAGTGGTCGGAATGGTTGGGTTAGATACTTCAAACTGAGCTAAGTCCAATGGTGGAGGCAGTGAGCTCCAACGCATCGTGGCGACGGATTAAGCTTTCACAGCCGTGGGAACTTTGACGAGGCGATCGATTTCAAATTGGTGTTTTGGTAATAGTTTATTGTTGAAAATTGAAGAAGGTGTCATGGGGAAAAAAAACAGCCTGTGGCATCGCCGAAATCCAGTGGAAACAATGTCAATCCTGGAGGGTTTACCATAGAAAATCGTGGCCTCATTCAACGTTCTTCTAGTTATTTTATCGCGATGATGATGTTGAGGAAATGACCAGCTTCGTCTGGGGGTTCGATTGATTCCTTTGTTGCCGATGAGGTGGCTAAAGCTAAGCTCAGGCGGTTGGTCGAGTTTCGAGTCGAGTTTGACCTGGTTCGGTTTTTCGCACTGCCCATTTCTCTCCTATTTAATTTCTCTCTATCTTTCTCAATCTATAATAAGCTTTTTTTTTTATAAGCTTAATACAAATTAAGTTAATATGGTCTTGATTGTTATAATAAACACAGGTAACACAGAGCATTGGATCATGTTCGTGTTGTCTCGATTTCGTGTTATGACAAGTTTAAACTAATCTGAACACGACCTATTTAATGAACGTGTCAAATTTAACAACCTACACCCATTCATTCATTTATTTGTATCGAGTTATCGAGTCGCGTCAAATTTTACGAGTGACAATTTGTAATAAGTCCAACAAATTTAATAATTTTATGTTAAAGGGAAAAATAATACACTTAGTTAGAAAATAAAATGCATATGTTACATGCAGGGACTGCATATGTATGTATGTATGTATGTATGTATATGTATAATCATTTTTAGATGCGGTTACCCTTATTTTTTTTAATACGAACACAATCTTAAACTATGCAGTTTAAAAAAGTTAAAAATCAACTCTCTTAAACCCCATGGTCTAAAAGCATGTCCGCATGAAAAAAAATGAAGGTACCCACATTAAAGAATGACTATATAGATAAAAGAGAAAGAGAGAGAGAGAGAGAGAGAGAGAGAGAGAGCAAAATATTAGGGAAAATTATAGATGTATCCTTATAGTTCAAGAATCACATAAACCTTTTATGTTATGGGACATTAAGACCCCTTACCTTTATTGTTTACCGATAGTTTGAATGGGAAAAAGGAAATTTTGCTTTGTGTTAACATGACCTAACATGCTAGATGCATCATGACGCACCGTGTATCATATCAACATAAGTTGTCAATTTAATTGGCCAAAAATTAATTCGCAACCAACAACAATTAAAACACATTTCATGCTAATTACTGTTTTAGACAAATTTTGGGTGCAAAGGAAAGAGAAAAACCTATCTAGAACAATATATTTATTTTTTTGGGTAATCAAGGTACCACACTTGGTCATTGTGTGCAATATTTTTAGAATCCAAAGGCGGTAATGAGAATGGAAGGGTGATGATGGCATCGAAAGGTCGAAATTTGGAAAGGAGGTCTTTTGAGATGAGTTTTTAACCTGCAAAACAATGAAAAAGAGGTTAGAGATGGAGTCGAGGTGGCCTGGAGTCCAAAACGCCGACTCTCAAGTTAGTTACTCAAGTTTTTTTTATGGTGGTGAGAGCTTGCCAGCCCTCTGAAATAGTGGCTTAAGGTTCAAGAAGACCTTAGCTTTTTTTTTTTTTTGTGGTGTGTGTGTATGTGATGTTTAATGATGAAAATAGAACTTGGACGCCTTTACATATGAAATACCCAAGCTGTCACATGGCGCATTTCTAATAGTTATTAGCTTTCTTTTTCCAAGCTTTTTATATCCTTTTACCTTTTTTATGATTTTTGGGCCGTTAAGAGCATACTTGGGGAGCAAAAACGCATTCATGATGTAATTTATCCTTTTAGACATGTGGTGTTTGCTGGTGGTTGGTTCAGGATACCTCAGCAAAGGTTGTTTGGCAAGGCTGCTAAGGACCATTGTCCTTGGTACAACGTCCTTCACTTTTTTGCAGGAGTGACAGTCAAATGTGCTACTTTTTCAGCAAGATATTTTAATATTTAAATTTTAGAAAATCAAATATTATCTTTTAGCTGATAGAGAGGTCTCTCATGATTGACTTTTTAGAGACTTTTCCTTGACCATTTCGCATTTGATCTGTGGTAACCCTCGTACCTTCTTAATCTCCAAGTGTAGCTGGTGTATGTCGGGTACCTCGGGTATCCAATTTATTGGTGTAGGTAAGGTACCTTAGGTACTTGAGTTTATGGTATAGGTCAGGTACCTCAGGTATCCACATTTATAGTGTAGGTCAGGTACCTCGGGTGTCCACACTTATAGTGTAGGTCAGGTACCTCAAGTATCCGAATTTGTGGTATAGGTCAAGTACCTTTGGTATCTAAACTTGTGGAGTAAGGCAGGTGCCTCGAGTGCGTATGGTGATCACTTAAAGCCATGGCACCCCCTCATCGACATGTGGCGTTTTATTACAATTTTACTGTTTCTCCCCAAACAATTACTATTCTTCATCTTCTTGACTATACTTTAAACAAAACAAAGAAAACCTAACCCATTCCTCAAAATCTTCTTTTCTTGTAATCAAATCTGGAATGAGAATAGTCCGTTTAAGGGAGGATTTTACAACGACCAGTGAACTATTGATGGATCTTAATGGAAGTTGATAGTTTTATTTGGGTGTTTTTGGATTTTGATGGAGGTTATTTCAGTTGATGGAGTTCATGTTGATGGAAATTCAAAGACTAATGTGTTTGTGTCTCTCTCTCCCTATATACATACATACATACATACATACATACATACAGGGATTTGTCACAAATAATAAGTATATGCTATTTTCATTTTTCAAGAGCAAGTATGTGCTATTTTCAGATGAAGATTAAATTATATTTCCGCACATGGGATTGTGATTTCTATTATGTTATTATGGATTCATTAGGGCACAACGTTAAATTAATATTTCCCATCCAAACAAACACTAAAAGATAATAAAAGGGGTCTTTAGTAATCTTATTAAAAATTTGAGGGTTTGTATGATTATTTTCTTAAATTAAGGCGGTGTAATTGTTATTTTCTTAAAGAAATTCAGATAAGTTGTGATTTAAATAACAATTTATCAATAACATGAATGAAAAAAGTAATTCAGAAACCTATAGATATGTTTATCTTCTATGAAATTGTTTAAGTTGAATTAGACTTAGACATATAGCCCAAGGAAGATAAGTTGTAATAAAATTACAATAAATTTTTAGGGTTTTTAAAAGGTATTGTGTTATGAATGATTAGATTATCTATAATAGAAGTTAAGATACAAAGAATTAAAACTATATATATATATATATCATGAAAATTTAGTAATAACAGTTGGTCGGTTATGTCACAAAAACAGTAGGTTTTCCAGCTATTCTACACGTTCAAAAACAATTAAGTAAAATTTTTGACAATTTGAAACGAATAATATTAGGTTTACAAATTAATTCTTAACAAATTATTATTTACAAATGATGTGTCATAAAGTATTTGTTGGATAAATAAACAGAAGTCATCATTAATACGTCTGTAATCCAAATCCGAGCAATTAGTTAGATTAAAAAAAAAGAAGAATGTTTTGGCATACACAAGGACCTAATTATTATTATTCTTTTGTTCATTTCACATCAGATATATCTGATTCAGTGTTGAACTCAATGCACTTCTCCCCCTCCGATCGATCTACCTACGATCACAAACAGCAATAAAAGTCCACGGTAAGAAATTAAATTATCAAGTTGATAAATAAATTAGAAAAATACATCATTTCAAATAATAATTATTTTCATTAAAAAAGAAGCAAACGATAATAATAAAGAAAAAGTTAAACAGTACTTATGCAGTCCAATTCAGGGCAAATAGTCTAGTATCTTCAAAAGTAAGAATGACTGACATATGTAGTACGTACTCATGAACCTAATTATTAATTTCTTTTTTATTTCATACAAAAAATATAGGATGTTGCTTTAGGTTTGTTTTTTATGAACAACTAATATTTGTTGGGTCAAAGTTACAATTTCTGAATGGTCAAATTTAACCATTTGTTTGTCACCCCATTTCACAAGTTAAGAATAATAATAATCATTATTATTATTATTAAAAAAAATTGTGATGCATTGAGATATACACATGATGCTAACAAATTATAATGTACAAAGTTATTTTCAGCTTCACTAATTCAAACCCAAAATCATTCCGAGAAGCGGCTTCAATCATAAAAGAAGCTCTGCAGGCTCGTTTTCCGAACGGAGTATTACCAGGATCGAGTCTGAGTGTGATTTCAGAGCTTGGCCGGTTCTTCGCCGGCTCGGCTTAAACGCTTTACACTCAATTATAGGGAAGCGTACTGGTGGGCTGAGAAGGTACTGGATTAACGACGGGAAGTTCGGGTCATGTGCCTAGGTAACCGCGATGAAGCAGTTGCTAAGTATACTCCGCTACCTCTTGCTTCCAGCAAGGGACTCACGAGGACTTACAATTCAACGGTATTCGGGCCAACACGTGATTAGCAGTCGATGAGGTGTTTACGGAAGTTGACGTGAACTATTGGGTGCATATACGACGGCTTAGGGAACCAATTTCAATGGATCTGCCATTCCAACCTACGTTGTCTGCTCAAATGAAACCTAGCTAGCTAGCTAGCTATATATAATGCATTTGATCACCGATGATATCTGTTTGCTGGTTAATTTTATTATATGAGAACTGCAACGTCCAGGAAATAATCCAGCTTTTTAAATCAATAAAAATCAAGATTTTCTTTCTTTGCGTTTGATTTTAACGAGTGGTGATCTTTTACCCTCATTATATCTCACAACTCTCTACATTTTAGTTAACCCTATTAAAAATTTTAAATTAATATTTATTTTTTAACACATCCCACCTAATTCCAGACTAGGGATGGCAATGGGGAGGGGACCAATCTCCCCATACCCATCCCCGATATTTTGCATATGTCCCCATCCCCTCCCCGTCCCCGTCAGAATTGCTTGAGAGAATCCTCATCCCCTCCCCGAATAATAACAGGGGATCTCCGAGGGTCCCCGGTCCCCGAATAACTAATAGTCTAATACATTTTTTTATTTTCGATTTTAAATTAATCATATTAAAATAAAAAATTCAGATAAAAATAAAGTTCAAAATATATCTTACATTAATATTGATCCATTACAAAGTCACATTCAAAATATAAATTATTAAAATAATTATCTTTATCAATGACCCAATCTTTATAATCCTACAATAAAAAGAAAAAAAATTATTTTTATATCGGTAATAAAATAAATGAAATAAATGTAGATACTTAATTAATATTTTTAATAAAACTATTTACCTCCTGCTCGTCCTGTTCTTCCTCGAGAAATGTGGCAAATTGAGAGATAGCCTTAGATTTCAAACCTAAAACAATGAAAATGATATAAGTAACGTAACTTATAAGTGCAAATATTAATAAATGTATAATATAATTACAATGTAAAATAAACTCATACTGCTATTGTAAGCTCGTAACCAACTTTGACAGCACATTAAGGCTTCCAATGTGCTTGGATGAAGTTTGTTACGGTATGGGCTCACAACTCTACCATTGGTGCTAAAAGCTGATTCAGAAGCAACTGTTGTAATTGGAATTGTCAAAATATCTCTAGCAATTCGAGCTAATGTAGGATACCTATTAGCATTTGTCTTCCACCAACTCAAAATATTAAAATCTTCCATCCGGGGTATAACTTTCTCATCCAAATATGAATCTAATTCATCTGCAACAACTGCACAATCTCCATTGTTTACATAATCATCAAAACCTGTCATCCATTTGGTTGCTTTCTTATAAGAATCCCCTGTAGATCTAGTAGAAGAACTACTCCCAGTATAATCAAAGCAATAAACAGTTGGTGAAAACTTCAATTAATACTCTTCAACTAATTCCCGGCAAAGGGTGACCACTTTCCCAACATACAACTATTTTGATATTTATTATTTTTAACAATATTTATAATTTTGTTATTTATTTATTAGTAATTTTAAAAATAAAAATAAAATTAAAAATTAAAATGGGGAAATGGGTAGAGGATGGGGATTCCACCTCATCCCCGTCCCCTCCCCGAATAAAAAATTGGGTAAAAAATTTTCCCCGTCCCCTCCTCGAATAAAAAATTGGGTATAAAATTATCCCCGTACCCTCCCCGATTGGGGAAAATCCCCGAGGGTACCCGTCCCCGTGGGGATTTTTGCCATCCCTATTCCAGACTTACCCATCTTATAATTTTTTATTTTTTTTCCAAGTAGCAGCCGCCCATAGTATAATATTTATAAAATCTATTTTAAGAAGAAAAAAAAAACTTTCATAATCAGTATAATCTCTCTATTTTGTTTTAAAGGTTTCATCCACCATTACTATAACCATTAAAAAAAAAATTGATACTTCTTCATCATCCTCTATTGAATATTGTAAATTAATTTCTTCTATGATTACAAAGTAGAGTATACAATATTTGTAGAGAGTTAATAATTTAAAAAGCTAAAAGAAATTAGGGTTTAAGAAATCAGATTAGCTAAATTATATATTTATAAAAATTGTCATGTGGGTGCACTTAAACACTATTTACCTTTTAAGTCATTTCATATAAAGATAAAATATGTATTAGCATGAAAGTGATTAATAGGGGCTGATGAGATATAATAAGGGATCAAATATCACAACTCTTTTAACATTCTTGCCCAAGATTGGTCCAACCTGGTCTACAACAAGTCCCACCCGGGCTGTGCCAAGCAGTGTGTCGTGCTTCAGCAAAAGGCCATTTAAAATTTCAGTGGAAAATTAAAGGCAACTTGGTCTCATACCTATAATTTTAATGTTACAACTTGGAATATTATTGGCAAAACACCAACAAATTTTTCATAATTCTACTTAGTGCCTGTTTGGTATGACTTATTTAATGGTCATAATTACTTATTTAATCTCATAAGCTCTTATCATAATTTTTATTGTTGTTTGACTGTTTTTCTAATAGGGCTTTCAAAACTTAAATAAGTTATTTACCGCTACTAGGAAAAGATCAAATTTGGGGCTTTTAGAAGTAGAGGTTGAATAGCTTTTTTTAAGTATTAAAATATATAAAATATCCACTACCTAATTGACAATTTAATAAAAGCTCTTATTGAAAATATTTTAATTATTAAAATATATAGAAGCTCAAACTTTTAATAAAAGTTGTTATTGACAATCAAACAACTAAATTTTTTTTTAATAAAAGCTCTATTTATAAAAGCTTTACTTGAATAAACTCTACTTGAAAAACTGTATCAAACAGAGTCTTAACATATAAACTCAAATGAAAACTTTAGTTTATCTTTTTCAAAATTTTCTCAACAGAAACACAGCAAATTGTTCTATCAAACAACCAATACAGATAATAATTCATGGTATTACAAAGTCCAACTGAGGATAGTTTGCTGCAAACTCAACAGCACGCTTTCTAATAGACTGATACTCCTTGGTGTCTCTATGGCACAATTCTATTGGCTTTCCAAGGAAGAATGGTGGACAAGGATAATGAGTTACTTTGTCCAACTGCTTGGCATTCTCAATCAAACAAATCAAAAACTCGGTATCAGTTGAAAGCCCCATGAATCCAATCAATTCCACCTCCCTAATGCTTAAATCTCGGAGGCTTACGTATGGATGATCCTTAACGGTTCGTACAAACCCAGATGAAGGCTCCACCTTGAATAACTGCATGAAACAGGAAAAAAGAACGAAAAATTTTTATAAATAGTTATATGCATAGAGAAAATGCAGTCTAGAAATACAAATAGAGCTCCGAAAATATCTACCTTGAGCGTAAGTCTATGCAATGAAGGAGATGCTTTCAAGAAAGCAGCACAAGGAAGAAAGCAATCATCATCGTTGACTTTAATTGTCAACTCCAAATGCTTAAGATCAAATACTATTGGAATATTGTATGGGACCGCCTCAGGAACCTGAAACAATTTGATAAAGATACTACTAGTGTTACATACAAATAAATTAAAGAATAATAGTTGTTAAAAATTAAAGATCGAACATGCAAACCTTAACAGATTGAAGTTCCAACTTAAGGGTTCGTAGTTGCGACAGGAAACTTGAAAACTGGTTAAGGTTATGCATGAAGTACTGGGAATAAGTGCACGCAATGTGTACCTCAGCAAGATTTGGGACATTTACAAAAGAAACAGTGGTCTCATAAGCGAAAAATTCAAATGATATGAGATTTGCAGCATCAATTTCAAGATCCACGAAACCTGACAAATACTTCAGCTCTAAACGCCTCAACTTGAGAGATGCGCCCGAAACTTTGAGACTCTTAAAGCAATTCTAATTGTTAACACTCAAAACCTCAAGAAGGGGACAATTAGATAATAAATTTTCAACAGCCTCTCCAGTTATATCTAAGCATGTCAAGCGTAGGGATGTGAGAGACCTAAAGTTGGAATAACTATCAAGATGGGAGGTGAAATTGTATTGTCGAATCCGTGAGCCAAATTGAACTTTTGTAAAATCCAACTCTAATTTTTGAACTCTCCTTTCTGTAGCAAAATTAATCCAGTTAGCAATATCATCATCACAGACAACATCGAAACATATTCTTAACCCTTCTATAGTTCGACATTGAAGTGACCTCAAGACAAAATTGACCCAACTTGTAAACTTGTTTCTTTCTACATCAAGTGCCTCCGTTCCCATACCCAAATCGTATTTCAAATCCGCCATTGTTAGCGGATCATCAAAGTCCAAACAACCAGAAAAAAATTTCCACAAATATCTCCATGTAATTGAGAGGACGCTGGCCAGTACTGCTTCTTTCATAGTCAATCGAGATAACACATTTATAAGAATTTCATTGGGTAATTCGCTAATGCTGTCATCCATATAATTTTCTTTTCTTCCCTGATATTTTATGGGTAAAATACAGGTATAATATTCATCCAAATTGTCTGTTTTTCTTATCTTATCGTTGATCAGAAGCGAAATCCGGTCCATACCATTATTGCCTCTCTTGGCACACTAACCACGGCAGGAAAAAAAAAATCAAATATTATTCTTTCAGCTTAAAAGCAAATAGCAACATGAAAAACATAATAATGACGAGGATTTCTAAAAAAAAAAAAAAGAAAGTGAATATGTCAGAGAATATTATAATTTTGTTCTGTTTAAGCTTTCAAAGTTAAAGTTAAAGCTTTAAGAAATAAATACGATGAAAGAATAGTAAAAATTACCTTATTGAATGACTCCCCTTCTGCCATCGTGATTTGCCTTGACAAAATTTAAAAAAGTCTTTGTTTCGCTTCGGCAGATTGTTGTGTTACGATGAGTTTTCTGAAGGTTTAAGGTTTTAAATAAGGTGGCTTTTGCGTAACTTATGGTTCTGTAGTCTTTACGCAGACGGATTGGATAAATTTGCTAAGTTTTCTTTTTTGAATTATAATAACAACAATATTACTAAAATTGTAAATCTCCAATAATTTTCTTTTCTTGTGGGAGGTTGAGGTGGTGCTGAAATTCGCTCTCTATCATTATTCTTTTATTATGAAATCAATTACATTGTGGCGAGACCCAAATTGCTATTACCTACTTTCAAGAGGAAACTATTTCCATTCTTTTTAAGAAAGAAGCTACTTCCCTTTAAGGAAAAATTTAATGCGAGGGTCGGTGGCGTTTTTTAAGACAAATTTGATCACCATTAAATATGGGTAGAATTAATATATTTTTTTCTATGTTTTTATTATCAAATCAATTAATTTTTTTTCTAATTTTTTTTTCTTTAAAGCAGGTGTATAGTGTTGATAAACAAACTTGTGCCAAATTTTACCGACTGTCATGAATTAAAGTTCAAATCTCATGAAGTCAACTGATCCCAATATATATATATATAAAATTCAACTCAAATAGATTAAGAAAGTTTCAATTTTTTATTAGCAAATTATTTGATGTTAAAAGTTTTTAAAACCTGTTTAGATTAATGGAAATTTTGATTTGCTTTATTTTTTAGAGCACTGGATAAATTAATAGTACCTTATAATTCATTTACAAACAAATGCCAATAAACCATTTTAAAAAATAATAAATTAAACACGCCTAAATCATAATCATAAATGTTGTTATTATACTGTTAGATTTTCATAATGCCATACATTAGTCATAATAAACATTGAAAAATTATTTTGATTAAGTTCTGAAAAATTGAAGAATTATATTGATGTTTAAAAGAGGATGATACTCGTTAAAAAAAATGTTGTTAGCAAATTATAATTATTTAAATGATAAATCAGCATAAATGTGAACAAAGGTCAAAATCTCAAGTATAAATGATCAAAATTCATGATCAAATCTCCTGAAGTGTTGAATAATGATTTCATTCAAAAAATGATATTTCAACACCTAAGTTTTGTAACTTACAGAAATCAATTGTATAATCAAAATGTTAATGACATCTTAGTAATCTAAAAGAGTGCCAAAAATAGCGTAGGACATATATACATTCTTATTATATTTAACTATAAATCCCATGAGGTATGATATTAATAATAATAATTGTAGTAATAGTTAATATAAATAATCATAGTAGAAGAAATACAAAAAAAAAATTACTTATAATAACATGAATTTTTTATTGAAGCAATGAGAAATTAAAGAAACTATTTTGAAAAGAAAATAGAGTGGTAAAAATTTTATACAAATCAAGTATTTTTTATTAACTTATACCATCGTATCTTTAGAAGCAAAACAATTGCAATCATTCTTACATGATATTTATTTATTTACCTTTGAAATTAATGAAAAACTAACACAATTAATTTGAAAAGTAAAGAGAAAGATGAAAATAAATGCATAAATTTATTTTAAATACAACTAAATACTATTAATTAAAATGATTAAATGAGAATAGGTATGTATAAAAATTAAAAGCTCAAGTATACATACAATCAAGTTCAAAAGATCTCGTGAAGTAATGAAGATGAGGGAAAAAAAGGACTTAGATTATGCACTCAAAATGTTGAAAATGATAAAGGGTTGCAATAAAAAATTCTTAGTATTATGTGGTAAATTGATATTTGTTAAAATAGTAAGGGGTCAACCATAATTCACCTTATTGATATTATTGTCATTATTGTTAGTTAAAAAGTTAATTTATTATTAGTTAAAAAAGGACTTGGAACATGTATTTATAGTGTTGGAATATAATGAAAATAATAGAAATTCTAAACCCTTATAAGGAATAAAATATTAGTTTATATTAAATTTCCAGAAAATGATTGCATAAGGAAATTACGAAAGAATTAAAGATCATACATGGTATAACCTCTGTGTATGCGTTTTGTTAACTAATATAATAAAGGTAGTTTATTAACAGGCATTGTTAGAGTAGTTTGGTCGTATTTGTACTTCTGAAGAGTTCTTAAAATTAAAGTCTCATGTTCTGCCTTTTTTCATTTGTTTCCTAAACTAAATGCAGCTGTAATATTGATTTAATACCAATTTTATTTCTTTCCAGTATTTCATGCTAGAAAAATAGAGAAAAAGCTACAATTATTGATATTTTTGCCGGTTATTTTTACGTGCTTAATTTCTGTTGTAATTTTTGAGTTTTTCATATTAGATGCTATTTGATTATTTATATTATTCATGCAATCAATTTTGTTCTTATTCATTGTAGATGTATTCTTCATTTAGCTTCCAAAGATCACTTTGTCGTTAAATTGAAATTGACATAAAGGTTGCATAGAACAAGTATGCTAGTCCGAGAATAAATTTTATGTTTTAATATTGCTATTAAAAAAATTATTTAAAAAATATGATGGTAAAAATGTGTATACAATTTTGTATTTATTTGGTATTAAAGCCTAATTTTTTTCTTATTGCAAATAAAACTTATTTGATCCTACCTAAGAAGTTAGGACATGCATTGGAAATTCTGAATATTATTTATTTTTGCCCTACCTTCTTTTCTAATAACAAAAATATGATAAAGTTTAACAATTAGTCGAGATCTAAAAAATGAACTTGAAATATCCAAGCAAAATGTTAGAATTCAATGAAAAGAGTTGGATTATAGAACTAAAAAGTGGTGGGAGTAAGAATGGAAGAAGTTAACATAAAAGTTGAAATAATATACCAAGAATTTGATAAATTCAAACACAAAGTAAGAATTTAAAAAGAAAATTTGACATATTTACCCAAAATGTTGGAATTCAATAAAAAGAGCAAAAATATTGAACCCAAAAAGTGGTGGAAAAATAAGGTGGACCAACTTAGCAATAACTAGATAAAGTCTAACAGAATATAGAAATATAAAAAATAAACTTGAAATATCAACCTAAAAATTTGGAATTTAATGAAAAGAGTGGAAATATAGAACCAATAACCGATGGAAAAAAGAGTTGAAATAACCTATCAAGAATTTGATAAATTTTAACAGAAAGTAAGGATCTAGAAATTGAACTTGAAATATCCTAACAAAATGTTGGAATTCAATAAAAAGAGTGAGAATATAGAACCAATAAGTGGTGGAAAAAAGAGCTGAAGAGGTTAACCCTAAAATTTTAAAAGAGTTACCAAGAATATGATAAATCCAACAATAAGTAGGAACCATAAAAAAAAAACTTGAAATATTCACGAAAATATTGAAATTAAATGAAAATAGTAGAAATATAGAGCAAAAAAAATGGTGGAAACAAGAGTTGAGGAACATAACCTAAAAGTTTGAAGAACTCAACAAAAAGCTGATAAAGTTTAACAATCAATCGAGATCTAGAAAATGAATTTGAAATATCCAAGCAAAATGTTAGAATTTAATGAAAGGAGTTGGATTAAAGAACTAAAAAATGGTGGGAACAAGAGTGGAAGAAGTTAACCTAAAAATTGAACTAATATACCAAGAATTTGATAAATTCAAATGCAAAGTAGGGATTTAAAAAATTTTATTGATAGGTAAAGTTTATGCATGTAGAATTTTTTAAGGTAGATTGAGAACTTTACACTTGTATAAAGGAGTGCGTTTTTAGAAATTAAAGGAATGTATGCTGGGCAATTATTGTTAATAGGACATTATAATTTATTTGCAAATAAATGCCAATAAATTTATGAGTAAAAAAGACCATTTGAAAAAGACAAATTAATGAAACATGCAAAATCCTATTACAAAATGTTTTTACTATAATGTTAGATTTTCATCATATCATATTGGCCATAATAAATTTCTGAAAATTATTTTTGCTAAGTCTTGAAAATTGAAGAACTTATTTTATAAATTGAAAATTATATACATACTTAAAAATGAAAAGGAAGAATACTCATTATAAGAAAAAATATTGTTAAAAAATCTCATGATTGTAGTAAGGGTCCAACTATATTGAAACCGCTCTAAGGTAGATCACCATTTTATAATGCAGCAATTGCATGCACCTCTTACATCTACTTTTAATTTACTGTCAAAGTTTTGAAAAATTAAAGAAATTATTTAAAGAGTAAAGAGAAAGATGAAAATAAATGCATTAATTTACTTGATAACTAAAAATAATTAATTAAAGCGATAAAGTGAGAATAAATATGTATAAAGATTAAACGTTCAAGTATATATACAATCAAATTTAAGAGATCTTAAGTGAATAAAATAGAAAAAAAATGGATTTAGATTATAGACAAAATATTTAAAAAGATCAAGGGTTGTAATAAAGATTTTTCAGTACTATATAGTAAGTTAATATTTACTAAAATAGTAAGGGGTCAAACATAATTCACCTTACTAATATTATTGTTTTTAGTAATACAAGTACATTGACTAGTTAATGGGAAGGTTCAACACAAAATTAGTAGAACAATAGTTGAAACAAAGATTTTTGAGTACTATATAGTAAGTTAATATTTTAGTAATACTTTACACTTGAGCGTCGGAGTGTGAACACTGGGGCACCCCAGTTTCACCTCTATGCTCTATTTCATTGTTTTGCATGCTTAAAACTTATTTCGAAGGACCTTTTTCTTGATTCATACCTCTCACCGTCGTCATCACCTCCTCATCCATTCTTACCTCATTCGAATTTAGAAATATCGCACACAACAACCTAGTGAGGTACCCCAATTACCCAAAAAGACAAATTTATTATTCTAGATAGGTTTTCTTTTTTCCTTTCCTCCAAAATATGTCTAAAACAATTAGCGTCGTCTAGTGGGGATCACACAAGAAGCCTCCACAGTGGTTATCAAACTAGTTGTTGTGTGTGCTCCAATACATGACACTCGACGTACCTTCTGAAGGTTTAACGACGGATCTTACAAGGATGGGAGATGACAGCAATGGTGAAGGCAGTGATCCCACAAGGAGAGTAGGGTAGTGGGATCAGTCAAACAATCGATCGATATTCGCCAAGATGAAGAGCCCATCTCTCATAAGCGTTTTGAGGATCTTGCTCATGCAATTCTTAGGGCAATGGGATCTAGAGGGCCCGAAAAATCACCGCCGCCAGCGACCCCGGATGCTCCACTACAATAAGCAGACCAACAAATCACACTAAGAGTTGAGATACCCGAGACCAGCAGGCCAAAACATGGGCCATCGGGTACCCGCTCTAAGTTTCAAATCGTGGGCTCTCGAGATGAATGTTCCACCGTCTCTTACAATTCCCGTAGCAGCCAGGGTACTAGGTGTGCAAAGCAAGCCCACAAGGATCTTCGTGACAAATTAAATGCCAAAATGGCTTCTTAAATGGTAGTGACAACATCAGGTGCCCTTGGGGTACCCCTCGAGTTCGTGGAAGAAATGGAGCACCTAGAAGCCCAAGTGAAGCTCTTTTCCGAAAGACAAAACATTACAAGTGCTCCAACATCAATGACATACCACTCGTCATTCACAATGGAGATTCATATGGCAGCTCTCCCCGAGGCTTTCACCATGCCACAGATACCCTAATACTCAGGTACCACCGATCTCTCGGAGCATGCTAAATTATACCATGACCAAATGCTTATCAAGGGTGTGGACGAGAATGCCATATGTAGGATGTTTATACACACACACTCACGGGCCCCGTGAAATTATAGTTTTAACCGTTGAAGACAGGTAGTATATCCTCTCTACACCAGCTCTTATCTAAATTCACTAAAGAGTTTTCCTATTCTTCCATTCAAGATAGGGTAGCCTTTAAACTTGCCTTCACCAAGCAAGAGGAATCCGAACCTTTGGCGGAGTATGTGAGCCGTTCTACCAAGAGGTGCTGCGAACCGAAGTGTTTGGACACAAATACACATCGACCCACTTTGTGAAAAATTTACGGTTGGACAAGTTATGACGTTCTTTTTAAAAGAAACGCCCGCTTTTATATGGGGAAGCCCATTCTCGAGCGTTGCAGCAGGTGGAGATAGATGAGAAATGCCAACTAAAATGGCAAGAAGATAAAGCCGAAGTCATGAAAAGTAAGGAGAAGCCTAAGAAGACGGAAACCTCAACACCGAGGGTACCCCGGGTACGAAGCCCGCCATGAGTTACCCAGCGCGAACGAGGGTACAATGCTCCTGGTGTCTCAAGGGTACCCAACTTCTTAGATCGCCGCCACCAGAACAATGATAGCGACCACTGAAACCTTGGTACGAATTTTACCATTCGCTAAATCGTTTCCCTGCACAACCAATAAAGAGGTACCCCAACATCAAGCGGAGTCTAAAGTATTGCGAGTTCCACGAGGATTTCGGTCACAATACAACTGAGTGTTTCAGTTTGCGCGAGGAGATTGAATCTTTGATTCTTAGTAGGTACCTCGAGGAGTTTGTTGCTGGCATGATAGAAGCTCGGAAGTCCTTGCAGCAAGGCAAGGGCAAACACATAGTTGATAACAGTCCCGAACGGGAGGCACCCCAGGGACCCAAGAAAGGCATATATGTGCGGATGATAGCGGACGACCCTACTCTAGCTGGCCAGTCCAAAAGGGCCATCAAAAGTTATGGCAGATTACTACCGTTAGTAGCCAATATTAGTGGGAAAGTCAACTTCATCGGACAGGGAGTACCTCAGGTACCGCACCATCCCCCGCCAATCATTTTCACAGAAAAGATACTTAATGTATCTCGTACCCCCATGATGATGCCTTAGTAATTACATTGAAGTTTGTTACTAGCAAAGTGGCAACGACTCTTGTAGACACCGACAACTCCCTCAATATCATTTTCAAAAACGTCTTGGATAAATTATTAATTGAGTCGCCAAAAATCGCTTCATGTGCTGCACCTCTTATTGGGTTCACTAGGGATATGGTCATCTCAAAAGGTATCATCACACTGCTCGTTACATTTGGTAAGGTACTTCACCATATTGTTCATATGATTGATTTTCTTATTGTGGATCACTCGGGTGCCTATAATATTATATTGGGTAGGCCATTCTTGGTGGCAACAAAGGCAGTTGTATTCATGCACTACCTCACTATGAAAATTCCAACAGCCCATGAAGTTATCACCATCAAAGGGGATCAACAGTTAACTCGTGGTTGTGGATCACTCGGGTGCCTATAATATTATATTGGATATGCCATTCTTGGTGGCAACAAAGGCAGTTGTATCCATGCACTACCTCACTATGAAAATTCCAACAGCCCATGAAGTTATCACCATCAAAGGGGATCAACAGTTAACTTGTGGTTGTTACTCTATTGCCTCCAAAGTCACTAACCAAATAGCTTCTGATCCACTATTGAAGGGTTACCTAACTAATAGAAAGCCAACACTTTACTTGACTAAGCGAGCACTTGTTAGACAGCAGAGAATAGCACACAAAAAGCTTCTCAGACAACTGGCCTACAAAAGCAGCCGGGAGCCTCGCCAATGGGAGTAGAAACAGTTGTGTCTGGTGTACTCGAGTTACCCCATGATGTTCGGAAACATTCCAGCTGCGAGTTTGTTGTACCTTTGGATCCCCAAATTCTAAAAGTGAAAATGAAGTACCCTACCTCAGAGAAGTTGGCCTGTAAGCCTTGCTCGGCCGGCAAAGCTCAAGTCATTGCCGATTTCTTGACTAAAGTCGCCAATAACTCTGGGGGTAAGGAATCTTGGGATACCCGAGCGAGATCGGACTAGCAGTAAAAGGAGAACAACTTTGGAGAATCAATATTGATGGCTCTTCCAATTGACATAGAAGTGGTATGAGAGTAATCATCATTAGCTTCAATAGAGGAAGATCGTACTACTAATAAAGTGATAACACTCTACCTCCTTTTGTCTATTTTTTTTTGTTTTCTTTAATGCTTACGTGTTTGAAGTCTATGGTTAGTTACACCTTTTAATTCCCTCAGTCTCTGATGACAACAAGTGATCCCAAGATCCCCCATATTCTCTTTAGGATAATAAAATAGTGTTATATAATGATCTATATCTCCACTTTTTATGAATGCATTTGCTTTACCAAATTTGATGATGTGTGCTTTTTTATTTGCCTTTCGATTATTTGATATGGATTAGTAAGTTTAAAGTACTATAAGAATATGTTTACTATTAAACTAACTCCATATATGTCATTGAGCATTGTTTACTATAACGTAAGATATTATCCAGAGATCGCCTTATTTCAGAGTAAACTGGGATAACTGACCTATTCCTGATCATTATAATCTACTCAACACCAGACCCAGCAACATGCATGCTAGTAGCTGCCTTTATCATTATTTTTTTGCCATATTTAAATCGACGCAAATTGAGGATCATGAGGTTTTCGACCATCTAGCATAAGGGTAGGCGAGCAGCCACTTTTATCTCAATCTATGTTATTTATTTGATTGATTCCACGCGAATGGCGAATCATGAGGTTTTCGACCATCTCACATAAGAGTAGGCGAGCAACTACCTTTATCTCAATCTATATTGTATATTTGATTCCACACGAATGGTGGATTATGAGATTTTCGACCATCTTACATGAGGGTGGGCGAGCAACCACCTTTATCACTATTTGTTTTGCATATTTGATTTAGAGTGAATGGTGGATCATGAGATTTTCCACCATCTCATAGAAGGAATCACCACAAGTTTTGTGAAGTTTGTAGCAAGCATTTCCAAGAAAATCACCATATGCTGATTACGCATATGGCGTGAAGTTTGCAGTAAGCATTTCCAAGAAAATCGTCATATACCCAAGATACCCCACGCTAGAAAGTCACTCTTCAAATACACCAAAAGGGTACCCAAGGTACTCAGGGTATCCTACGACAGAAAGCCATTCATCGAATATACCAAGAAGGACTATAAGAAATATCGAGAAAGGTATTAAGAATCGCCATAATCTCCTAAAGATTAACATCAATCATATACGGATGAATTGCCATCTTGATGATGAAATTGGGTTGCTCAATCATGAAGTAAGAGATAACTCAATGAATATCTAAGCTCAAGGGTACTCAGGGTACCCCATGCACCTAGTCAGATCTCAGAACGCAGAAAAGAAGAAAAAAAAAAGGGAATGAAATGCAGAAAACAAAAACAAACACCGGATGAGGAAGGCTATCTCAAGAACACATTCTAGCTGTATACGGCCTATGCTAAGTAACCGATAGAAGGCTTTCATTAGTTAGCCCAACCTACTCTAATCTATGCACGCTCAACATATCATTTTCCCTCTGTATAGTCCTTTCAACTCTCTAAGTGAGAATCTCTCCCAATTAATTCCGACCATAATACTTAAAGGCCTTACTGGAGGCATGTGTGGAGTACCAGATTAATATGAAGGGCTATCCCATCTGTCTTGGGGCACTCTATGGTTTCATTCTTGTGGGGTAACCAGAGGTCAACCAAAAAAAGAATGCCAAAAAAGGAATGTAACACTTAACCTTGATATACTCTAAGTTTTGTAAAGTAGCTCTCTGAACACTCGAAGAGCGAGATTGGTTAAACTTGGAAAAGGAAAGTGAAGGAGCAGTTTTTTGGACGTGAGAACCAATATGGTCAACTTAAAGAAGGGTAAGTGAGGTACCCTTTTTTTCCTATTCAACTGGTCATCAAGCTAAACTTCACATCGTCACGTGTTGCTCCTACTCTTTATGCGAGTTTGTTTTGCCTCCAATACTTCTCGCCAAAAAGAAACTAAATGGGATTTGTTTAGAGAGAAAGAGGAAAAGTTATAGTAAAACACCACGTGTCAATGAGGTAGAATGACTATAAGTAATCACTGTACGCATTTGGGGTACCCCACATAACTCGGTACCTGTGGTACCTCACATAACTCATTATTCGGGGTACCTTGCATAATGCAATATTCAGGGTACTTCACCTACCTTGCTTAACTCGGTACCCGGGGTACCCGACAGGTCAGATTTGAAACGAACGAGGAAAGTTCTCTGAAAAGTCAGCCATGAGAGACGTCTCCATCGCTTGAAGGATAATATTTGACTTTGTCAAAATTAAATAATAAAATATCATACTAACAAAGTGGCGACAACCGCCTATCACTTCTGCCAAAAGTAAAGGACGCTATTGTTGGTGAAATTTAACTCAATTGATATTGATATCAATTTACAAGTGTACACAACAAAAAATAAAGTGATGAGTATTCAAGATCGTCTCCACAGGGATTGATGTTACTAGAAATGCTTCAGCAATCACAATAATACTATCTACTTTAGTTCCAAGATGAATAAGTTCAAAGTTGTATATCAACTAAATTGACAATGATAAGGAAATAAAATAAATAATCGTAATGATAAAATAAACTAAGTAAACGGTGTGTAAAAATCAATGGAGAATAGGGTAGTTGAATGATCAAACTTTCTTCATGGGCTGACTGTTTTAAATCAAGTTAACACCAGTTGCTACAACAATTCCTACAGCACTGGGCAGAATTATTTTGCATCCTCAGCTGTCGCGTGTTAGATTTCTCATACCTTTAAGTATCATAGCAATGACCAGTTGCTATTCTACCCGAGGCATGACATTATGAACATCTATCCTCTCCACACTACAAGGTGAGTACCTATGTCTAGTTTGTCATAAATCTTAACTTCAAGTATACCCCTTATGGGATTCAAGATAAACTTAATCCAAGAAACTCAAATTAAGATAAAGTATTACTCTAATAATATCCACTAAGACATGCCTTTTGCGGCTCTATCTTAACTTGAACCATTAAATGGGTGTTCAATTGAAATAACAGTTATAATAATAGCTACTAGAGTAAAATGCTACAACAATTATATAGAAACTCACAAGAACAGTCAATAACCCATTAGATTGTTTGTCACTCAACTACAAGCAAGTTTAGTTCATACTTTGAAAAACAAAAACAAATAGCGAACTAATGGTCACTAAATACATTGGTTCAATCAAAGAGTAGAGAAAGGAACAAGTAAAGAATAATGAAGACTGAGTCCAAACAACTCCGCTGGATTCTTTAATGATATAGCCTTGGTTCCCTTGAATTCTGAATTTTCTTCTTCTTTTCCTCTTGATTTTCTCAATGTTAATTCCTTGCCGTCGTTCTATATGTTGCGCACCTCTTTTTATACTGAAACTTAAGGTAAGTGAGAGTCTAGGGCGAGCATGAGTCAGATTAGGAAACTACAGATCGCAATCCTGCAGGTTTCCCATGCTAAGTTTTCTCTATCGTTGTTCCAGAATTGCTACGGCAATGGTTACCCCAGCAACTACTCTAGCGCTGTACTGTTCCAGATTTTGTTTTTCTTCTTTTGTGGCCATATTCTTCTTCATTTGTGCCAGCCTATTGCTTCCACATTCTCTCCCTGAATCCTATGCTTCTAAAAACCTGCAATTATTCACACAATTTGAGCACAAATTACTTTAAATTGAGCCAAACTTATTAAGACTAACTAAATTAATTATTTATGCAAAATGTAACAAAAGTGCAATAGAAACACATCATTTACTCTCTAAGTGATCTTGATTTAAATCTAAAATTGCCATAATAACTCTCATTTCATAGAGTTATCAGCTGTCCCAAGGACAATGGTCCTCAATCACCTTATCAGACAGCCACTGACTGAGGTACCTTGGACTATTCTCCAACATGCGTCACGTACCCAAAAAGGATAAGATACGCCGTGAATGCCTTCTTGTTCTCCAAGCATGCACAATAACGACTCAAAAATCATAAAAAAAGGTAAAAGGACGTAAAAGGTCTGAAAAGGGACAACCAATAGCCATAAAAAATACACCATGTGCCAGTTGGGGTACTCGATATATTAAGGTGTCCAGGTTCTATTCTCATCATTCATTCATGAACACATACTCTACAAAATAAGCCTTTTTCAACCTTAAGCTATTATTTTCAGAGGGCTGGCAAGCTCTCTCCACCATAAAAAAGATTAAGTTGCTGACTTGAGCGTCGGAGTGTGAACGCCGGGGCACCCCGGCTTCACCTCTAACCTATATTTCATTATTTTGCAGGCTTAAAGCTTATTTCAAAGGACCTTTTTCTTGATTCAGACCTCTCACTGTTGTCACCACCTCCTTTATCCCTTCTCACCTCCTTCGAATTTAGAAATACCGCACACAACAACCTAGTGAGGTACCTCAATCACCCAAAAAAACAAATCTATTATTCTAAATAGTTTTTTTTTCTTTCCTCCAAAATCTGTCTAAAACAATAATTATACAATAATAAATGTAACATCAAATTTTGCATAAAATTAGAAAAAATGAAATGCTTAACAATATTTAAATGAATTAAATAATCTATAATGTAAATTACAAATGATTCATAAAATCTAAGATATGAATTAGTACTTATAAAATCGAGAGATCTATATGAATCAACTAAGAGGACTTGAGAATAAAGCTCATCTAAAGTATGTATGCAAGTTAAGATAGGCACTTTACGTTTTAAAGCAAGCACCAAAGGCATAGTATGGCAGGATTGCTGAATTTCTAACTTAGAGTGGTTATTCAGTGACACATGCTGATTCTATCTTGCTCGTCAAAGCTAGTGAAGGAAAGTTAGCAATTGCACTAGTATAGGTGGATGATTTGATTCTTACTGTTGACAATGAAGAAAAGATTCGATGAATAAAAGAGAACTTATCAATTTGCTTCCAAATGAAAGAGCTTGGTTAGCTTAAGCACTTCATTAATCTAAAGGTTGATTGAATAGATAAGTAGATATTTCTTTACTAACATAAATATGCCAAAGACATGCTGAAGAAGTTTAAGATATTGGAATACAAGCCAATCTCAACTCAAATGGAAGTCAAAACAAAATTATGCACACACGAAGGCAAAGATTTACATGATGGAACAATGTATCGACAATTAAGAGGTAGTTTAATCTATCTAACGCTAACTCAACCAGACATTTCATATGCAGTGAGTGTAATAAGTCGATATATGCAAAATCTGAATAAGCCTTGCTTGGAAGTAGTTCTCTAAATGCTAAGATATGTGAAAAGTACAATCAACTATAGTAGAAATGTGAAAGTTGCAAGTTGACTGGTTATTGTGACGCTGCCTATGCCGGAGATCATGGTACAAAAATATTAACTACTGGATACGTTTTCAAAATTGGGTCTTAAGTAGTTTCTTAGTGTAGTAAGAGACAATCAACTATGTCATTATCGACTATTGAAGCAGAGTATAGAGCAGTAGTGATGGCAGCTCAAGAATGCACTTGATTGATGCATTTGATGAAGGATCTGTACCAACTAGGAGATTACATAATACCTTTGTATTGCAATAATCAATCGGTGATAAACTTGGCATAAAATCCAGTTTTTCATACAAGAACTAAGCATGTGGAGGTGCACCATTACTTCATCAAGGAAAAAGTCTTGCAAGATGAAGTTGAAATGAGGTATGTTAAGACAAACGATCAAGTTGTGAATTTGTTTACAAGAACTCTTGGTACTAAAAAGTTTGAAGAGTTCTGCGAACAACTCAATATAAATCAAAGGATTAAAGTTGGTGTTGAGGGGGAGTATTAAAAGTCCAACACCAATTTCATTATCCAATCCAATTACATTTCTCCAATCCCAAGTTCAAATCTCAATTCATGAAAGATTCAAGAATTATGTAGAGAATGGGAGATATCTCTAATCTAAAAATATCTAAAGGTGGTAAAAATATTTAATTAAAGAAATCTCTTGAATGCGTAGAGATATTTATCAAATATGGTTGTTAAAGTTTTGTAATTTAATATTTGTGTGGTTTGCAATAGTGCTATAATATTATTAATACCCCTAAGCTTTTTATTGTGAGTACCAAGTGAAGAGTGAAGAATTAGAAGAGAGAAAAAAGAGTGAGTCATGAGTGTTGTAGTGTCTCTTACAAAACATCAATTAAGTCCTTCAATTTAGCAAAATGTTTTAATTACCCAAATACTTTCAGTTTCAAGCAATTTAGTTCTCCTCAGTTTTCAACAATGACATGACATCGTAGGTTAAAAAGTTGCGGTTGTCATACATTCCATGTGCAACAACCTTTGAACTTGAGGACCAAAATATAGTGATAATGATAGTAATAATAAAATTACTAAATTTCTAGTAATGATATATATATGTCACACTGAAATGTTTTTCAAAAAAAATCATTTAGTAGTACTTTTCCTATTCCCAGTAACCGGTTTAATTACTTTGTTATTTCTATCTCTTCCATCATTGTAAAGATTTATTTGTGCTATTTATGTTAAGATTAAGGTCCTGTTTGGAATTAAGGTTGGGTAGATATAATTTTTAAGTTACAGCACTAAAGTGTTTTGGTAAACACTAACTCTTATAACTAGAAAACTAAGTTGATTTGATTTACACTTGTATGATGAAAAATCTATTATATATTTAAAATTTTGTTAAAATTATTATTTAAAAATTATATTTACTATATATTATTAGTTAGACTCACTATGTTCTCGTGATTGTTTTTGTGGTTTCGAGTATCAACGATATCCTTCCATAACGAGGTTCATTCGTAAGAAAATAAAAAATTAAAATAAATGAAAAAAAACGAAATTAAAATAGCATATTTAAAGCTAAAAGTGAAAATTAAATCAAACAGAACCCTAGAGGCCCTATGTTAGAGTTCAAAAACCAGAGTCCGAGTAGCTGCTTCATATATAGCTAAAGTCTTCTAGTGATGCTTCTTTCAAACTAAATCGGAAGCACTTCAATTCCAGGATTAGTCGAATCCCAGTACTGATTGCAGTTCAAGCAAGCTATATGCCTTCTCAATGATATGAAGGACATCCTTGTGTGTCGACATCGACCGCATTTGCAAATGCCGGAAATTATTTTTTTCGGTGATACAATTCCAGAAAATATTCGACCATTAGTTCCAGCTCTCTCCTTCTCCAGATTTTCATACCAGAGTTGCATTTTATCACTAGCCATTTCTTTTGCGGTCATGTTGACAATTTTCTCTGGTTTAACACGTCCAAGAAGAACTTTCTTTCGGAACTCCCGATTTGTTGGATCATTGATGTTAAATAGTAAGCATCTGTACTTGAACTTATAGGTCCCAGTAGATCTGCCCCAATTTTCATAAATCGCAGACTCCACCGATATAGCTACTTGAATTGGATCGCAAGCCCTCACTTGATCAATAATTTCTTTATTGTCATGACCAGCCTCCTCAGAAACTTTGGAGAGGGCACCGTAGAGTTTTTCCCTTACAATCTCCCTAATACAATCATTGCATTTAAGAGAGTTCGAAGCGTTAGGAACATTGCCTTGATATTCATTAATCACTTCTTCAACTTTGACATTCTTGACCACCTTTGCTTTCTTTGTCACAACAATAACATTATTGTCATAGTCAACCCCCAAGTACAGGTCATTCCATGACCAAATCAGATCACGAGTAAATAGCTGGATTTTCCGACAGGGATGCCTTAGCATATGTGTGAGATGTCTTACAACCTGAGATCGATATTATGTTAATAGAAAAATGTAAAAAAACTGTTCTGAAATTTCATTAATTACTAATCAAGTTCATTCAGGCTGAATGCAAATGGATAGGGATCCACATGTGCCAATTCTCTGGTGCGGACATCCCCAATACTGAATTTAGTATTTGATTTTAATTAGGCAGGGCTGTCTATCCTCAATCCACTTTATTATAGAGTTTAAACATATATCTATGAGTGATTAGTAATTTAATAGTACCTGAGTAGAGACAAGAAGTTGATAAGTGATTGAACAATTCTTGAGCTGATCCAAAGCATCAAGGCACTGTGCTTCCTCCACCCCTCCCTCCTTCCACACCGCTGCCATTGCCGCTCTTTTGGCGGCTTCATACAATTCCATCATTTTTTCCTTCATCGCTATTTTTTTTCTTTTTCTTTGCAAATCCATCACTATTTAATCCACTAGTAAAAACAACAAAAACAAATTAAGTCAAGTCCTTCAATATATGAATTTATTATAACCAGATTAACAATAAATTTTGATTTTGACCCACTAAAAATTAACTGCAAGACAGCTGATCATACAAATTAAAAAGGGGAAATTTTAATTTGGAGTGCCCTGCACCAGTTCTGAACCAAAAAATTGAGTACCAAAAATTTCAAATTTCAGCAGCACCGTAGTAGTATGAAGAGTTATATATATAATTAGTAACAAAAAGTTCAGATCTTCAGTGGAAGACATACATAGCAGGATAAACCCCTAATTTAATTAATAGCTAACGGAAGAATTAAAGTTTGAGGAAAGAAAGAATAAAAAAGATAATTAAAGTTTAAGAACAGAAGAGAATCTACGTGATACGGATGATCAAACTGAAATTTCACCACCAGGTTAATTTCGAGTGATATCGACGATCCAACCGAAGGGCAATCAAAGGAAGTTATTTGATGTAAAAATAATTATAGGAAGTCTTTTGTGTTATTTTAGTCGGTGTACTTATTTTAGTTGTATTTGTCTTCATTAATTAAATATTTTAGAGTTAATTTCGAGTGATATCGACGATCCAGCCGAAGGGCAATCAAAGGAAGTTATTTGATGCAAAAAAAATTATAGGAAGTCTTTTGTGTTATTTTAGTCGGTGTACTTATTTTAGTTGTATTTGTCTTCATTAATTAAATATTTTAGAGTTAATTTCGAGTGATATCGACGATCCAGCCGAAGGGCAATCAAAGGAAGTTATTTGATGTAAAAATAATTATAGGAAGTCTTTTGTGTTATTTTAGTCGGTGTACTTATTTTAGTTGTTTTTGTCTTCATTAATTAATTATTTTAACCAAATCGTTATTTCGGTTTTTAGTATATGTAGGGTTAGTGGTTATTAGTTTGGAAAAAAAAAAAAGGGTTAGTCGTGGGGATTAGGATTCTCTCATGATTTAAGCTTTTATCTTAACAAATATGCTTACTTGAGAGGTAGTTGATAAATGATAATATAATAAATAAATAAATCTTAATCGTACATAAATAAAAGTGCATATGTGTCAAAAGAGTTTTTAAAATTCATATAAGATCAAATCATGAAAGGATTGAGTATTACAATGTTCCAATTTAATTTATCAGAAAAACTTAATCACGAATATGCCATGTATCCATGCTAAGGATCAATAGCACACACTAAAAAAAACTACTTTCTACGATATGTGACCAAAACAGCTGTGGATCGAAATTGTCACTTAAAGGGTAACAAACCATATTTTACCCGAAGTCAACAAAACTTGAACATAATCCTAGCCTAGATTGGAAAAAAATTATACATAAATATAGAGTATTGCTACATATTCCAAAATTTAATCCTAAATCATCCTGAATGATATGGCATTCATTTGCTGAAATAATGTAATTAATTCACTTCGAAATTATAAAACACATCACATGCCACATAATTTAAAATGAAATTAGAATAAAATTTGAGAATGTCTATCATTACTCATAAAAAAAAATGAAATAGCTTTCTAGATCATTAATCATAACAAATTTGTTAAGATTGTTTATGATTTTTTTTTTCATTTTTTGTAAGTTTTCTCTATTTAATGACATGAGTCCAGATCTTAAGCACTTTCCTTTCATTAGTTATATCACGCTGGTCTTATTTTAGGAAAGTGACATCCAAGAAGACTGATATCCGAGTGCCACATCCTTTAATGTAGCGTGTGTAGCCTTAAGCACCAACTCTTGGCTAAGCTTAGCGCCTAGACCAAAGAGAGAGAAAAAAAAAAAGAATATTAAAGCTGCACGGTTTTTGATTTCAAACTTTTACAAGTAATAGGAAAATTAAAATATTTTTGTGGAAATAAAAATGAGTGGAATTGCTCTATGATGAAGTACTGATAATGATCGTACAATTATAAAGATACATATTAAATTTATAATTACTATTTTAATTTGACAGTCATTATGAGTACTTTACGGTAGAGTAGTTCCACCATAGTTATTGCCAATAAAAATTTGTGCATTTTTTTTTTTTGTTAGGAAACTCTAATGGTAACGCAGCTAGAAAACTACCTCCCTCTTCTAATTATGAACAAATTAGATCTCTATAATTAATAAGGTACATGCAAACACCAAAACAGCCCTTGTAAATCATGCCATTTGCATTGGAAAATGGTCCCAAGGAACCACTGTGCTCTGTGTGACCATTTTTAAAGTAAGAAATTCACATAACCATTTGTTTGAAATAAGAAGGTGTTACTGTCCCTTTTCTTTTTAATTATTTCAAAACTCGAGTAACTAGCTACAAACCTCCTTCAAAATAAACAAATTATAATAATTCAAATGACCAAACGCAGTTCAAAATCCATTTGCGAAGTAAAATGAACAGAGTAAACAAAAGGGATATTCTATGAAAAAGAAACGGAGTCGGAGGAACAGTAGAAGTGTATAATCGAGATAACAACTCATATCGATAAACTAAAGTTTCAATCAAGGATCCAGCTATGGTGTAACAGGTGCACCATACCCCTCTTTTTGTCTTTTTGTGCTACCACCATTGAATCTAACACAAAAGTAGTTTCAAGGACATGGATGTGTTTATTTAGTTTTCAATAATGTAGTTCCTATTATTTGGTGAAAATTTTAAAAAGTCAAAGTTTATAAAATTTTGCACCAACTTCTTTCTCTCCTAATACTCTTAATAAGAATCACTAATTATTAATTTATCATCATTGTATTATAGTATTTACTCTCACAAGTTATAATTAATAGACTTAACATGCCAATGCATCAACAAAGATAACAAAAATTAAGATGAGTTTTGAAATTTTGTTAATGCTCTCACTTTTGGTCATTTACGAAAATAATTTTTTTCCTTGAAAAAATAAACCTATTGACATAATAAAGAGAAGTTTTACTTATAAAAATAATAACAATAAACCAATTAATGGAAAGCCTTAGGTTAGATTATTCAAAGAAAAAATGGAGAGATACACAGAGGAGAAAAGGGGAAGAATACACATAATAAAAGATATAAAATTTAATTTACTTACATCTTAATTTCATTGATAGATGATAAATACAGTGTGCAAAAAAAATACATCTATGTGATTTTTGTATATAAAATTTCCAATTCATTATTGCTTATGTATTATAGAGCAAATGAATCTTAAGGTGATAAAGAAATAGCTTGTCAACTTCTTTCTTATTGATTGCACTTGGTTGATTATAGGTTTAATTGAAAATGGAAAAAATATGGAAGATTGTAAAGGTGAGGGGTGAAAGAAAGAGGAAAAAGAAATTACTTTAATAAACTGTAAATACAGAAGAAAGTAAGGGGTGCAGTCAAAAAAGGAAACGCAGGGGCACGTTGCACCTGTTGCACCGTAGCTTGATCCTTCAATCAATATGCAAAAGTCTGAAAATAGATATAACGGTGAATGTGATGATTAATAACCAAAAAGTAAAATGGATCAAGGCAGCTTAATTAATAGACCTTTGTTGTAACTTGTAACCACTAGAAGCAATTTTTCTCTTACCCTTTTTAAACTTTACATGAAGCTCAATAGTTAATTTTTAAATAATATATTATGTCAAATATTTCAAAAACACCAGTAACTACAGTCAAGTCTCCCTCAAAATAAACAAATTATAATTATTCAAAATGTCTAAAGGTCAGGCCTCATCACCCCTGCAAAGTAAAATGAAACAAAAAAAAAAAAAAGGAGAGAGAGACAGAGGACTCAACTGGCCTTTTACTGAACAGGGCTCAATTGAACTTCTAATGCCGTTTGTAAGCCGAATTGAGCAGCTTCAGCTTCTGAGTACTCCACATATACAAAGAAATTAGCGTGTCCCCCACGACAACAGCTACAGTATTTCCAGTGGTATCTAAAACAATAGCTCCGAATTTTTAGCTGCATATGCATTTAATTTGAACCACTCTTGAGTGTGGGGTGGGGAGTCCAGCTCTTGAAATTTCTTTCTGAAATTCTTTTAAATGACTCAAAAGTTGGCTCTGCCTTGAAGGCTGTTATGTGAATCATCCACGCGTAATTTAAAAAAATGACTCAAAGACGGGGGTCACTTTCAACAATAGGCTCCATAAATCTAATCCCACAATTTCTGAGGAATTGAATGAAAGCGCTCTTGATTCTTGAAGCAAATTTTCTCTTTACTTTTTGTAAACTTTACACACAGCTCATTAATTATTTTCTCAATATTTCAAACACTCCAGTAACTACAATTAAGTCTCCCTCAAAATTAAAAAAATTATAAAACCTCCTAATGTTTTAGAACTCCCTAATGAAAGTAAAATGAAATAAAATAAGCAAATCAAATGGGGAAAAAATGAGATTGTAGCCTGAACTTTATGACTAAAAACGAAAATTCGGATTATGAACATTCAGTAACTTTAAAGCTAAAAAGTAAAAATACAAGAAAACTATATAAATTCTTTGAGCTAGAATTCATAATTAAATAGTTTTAAATTCAACATAATTAGAGTCATTACATCACTTCATTAATTTTATTGAAAACAAATTTGGATCAAAATAGATAAGCATAGAGTAATAATTAATTAATTATGGTAATCAAGCAGTGAAGATGAATCAACACTATCACATTGTTTTTTTCTTTTTTCCTTTTCCCTTGCGATCTTGATCAGCTTCTGTGTCGTCCTCTTTCACCTCTTTCGCAGCTTCTGCTTCCTCCTCTTTCACCTCGCCAGCCAATGCTTCCTTCTTTGCCTTCAAGTTATGCAGCCATTTCTGATTTTTCTTCAACGGCTGCTCATTGCAGTCCACTCCTTTCTCAGCTTTTTCGTAGTAACGAAACAATGTGCGTATATAAGAAAGCTCCTCCGCATCAATTACAGTTGGATCAGCTTCTAGCTCATCCTCACTGATTTCATAAACTTTGGATTTGGACACTTCAACAAAAAAACAAAACAGAACAGAACAAATTATTTAGACCAAAATTTAAAAACAAAAGTAAACAAATTTAAAAAATTCAAAAAAAATAAATAAAACCTTACTTTCCACTAGCTTCTTCAGATTTCTCAATTTCTTATTAAAAGATATACTTAGCCAGTGTTACCAAGTCCTTCAGTTCTATCAAATACATGTAGGATCTGTGAGGGCTTTTTATAGATCTTCTTCATGAAAAATGATTGCCTTCACCTAAAAAAATATGATTTTTTCTATGATGCGATTTGAATTTTTATAGCATGAAATAATAGTTTTCCGTGCACTCTTGATTTTAAATGTTTTAATTTTCCGTTTAATTTAATAGGTATAAAACTATTTGATTAATAATTAACAGGTAACATTACAAGCAATTATTTCTAATATGTAGATTCATGGATATAATTTTATTTTTTAATAAAATGATAAATATTTTTAAATAACTAACAAAATAAAATAATGGGATATTATCATTTTCCCACCAAAGGTATTCTGACACATCATGTCAGTACTACGATTTGGTAAAACCATCAGTTTACCACCAAACGTTTAAACTGTTAGCATTTTCCCACCATTCCGTTAAAACTCAGTTAATATGTAACAGAAAATTCATAAAAGGTCAATTTTACCCTTGGAGCGTAAAAGACCATGTAATTAACCTTTTTATGAATTTTGTAATTAAATCATCATTTATTGTTCTTCCTTCTTAAAGGGCAAAAATTACCCTTTATGAATTTTGTAAAATTAACCTTTTAAAAGACCATGTAATTAACCTTTTATGAATTTTGTAATTAAATCATCATTTGTTGCTCTAATTTTGTAATTAAATCATCATTTATTGTTCTTCCTTCTTAAAGGGCAAAAATTACCCTTTATGAATTTTGTAAAATTGACCTTTTAAAAAACCATGTAATTAACCTTTTTTGAATTTTGTAATTAAATCATCATTTGTTGCTCTTCCTTCTTAAGGGCAAAATCGTTTTTTACGCTCCAGGGGTAAAATTGACCTTTTATGAATTTTTCGTAACTGAGTTTTAACGGAATGGTGGGAAAATGCTAACAGTTTAAATGTTTGGTGGTAAACTGATGGTTTTACCAAACTGTGGTACTGACATGATGTGTCAGAATACCTTTGGTGGGAAAATGATAATATCCCTAAAATAATTAAACATATAAATATACATATAAATTTAGATGTTTATATGATAAATATGAATTATTTAATCTTTAACAATATATGTTAATATTGACCCCTCTTTTTGTTATTTATATTTTTTTTCAAAGTTTGTCATTCATAACTAAAAAAAATAAATAAATTCTTGATTCTACTGATTGACTATGATTGAGTTGAATTAATTTGTAACAATTTTTTAGTGAAGAAGTGAGAATACAATGAAAACCCTTATGGGAAAAAATTATTAGTAAAGGAAAAAGAGTATATTAAATTGCTTTGAAGATATAAAGTTGTCTCATTAAAACCTTATTAGGAAAAATCCTATAGGGTAAAAACCTAGTGGGAAAAAGAGTACAAAATGTAAAATTTCCTTCAAAATAGATTATTTTCCCAACAAGTATACCCCCCCCCCAGTTTTGAAGTAAATATTTCAAGATTTGGACAAAAATCTTTGAGTTTACATATGCCAATTTTGTGTATTAATTTTTTAAATGTTGCAGTTGGTACGGATTTTGTAAATAAATCAGAGAGATTGTCACTTGAGTGTATTTGTTGAATTATATATCACCATTCTTTTGAAAGTCATATACTTGGTCCTATCACCTTTTACATAACCACTTTTAATTTGGGCAAAACATGTTGCATTATCCTCGTATAATGTTGTGGGTTTTTTTTTTAATTGATGATAATCCACATGTTTCTCGAATATGTTGAATCATTGATCTTACCCAATTACACTCACGACTTGCTTTATGAATAACAAGTAATTCTGAATGATTTGAAGATATTGCAACCATTGTTTGTTTCATTAATCCCATGATAGAACACTATTACTACAAGTAAATAAATAACCAGCTTGAGATCGGACTTTACATGGATCAGAGAGATATCTAGCATCTGCATATCCAATTAATGGTTAATTTGATCCATTTGGATAAAATAAACCAATGTCAATCGTTCCACGGAGATAGCGAAATACATGTTTTACGCCATTCCAATGCCTACGAGCTGGTGCAAAACTATATCTTACTAATAAATTAATTGCAAATGCAATATTAGGTGGAATACAATTTGCAAGATACAAAATGCACCAGTTGCACTTCAATATGGCACTTTAGGACTAAGAAGTGTTTCAGTGTTTCACCATCTTTTTTTGGACGAAATGGATCTTTTTTCATATCAAGTGTTCGTACCACCATTGGAGTACTTAATTAATGGGCTTCAACCATAAAAATGCTTTAAAACGTTTTTAGTATATGTTGACTGATATAAGAGTATTCTGCTTGGCAAATACTCAATCGTAAGCCAAAACAAAATTTTGTTTTTCCAATATCTTTCATTTCAAACTAATTTTCCAAACAAGAAATTGTTTTAGAAAGTTCTTCAGGAGTTTCAATGAGATTCAAATCATCAATATGTACTGCAACTATTGCAAATCCAATTTCAAAATTTTTAATAAAAACACAAAGACAAATTGGATTATTTACATATTTTTCTTTTAATAAATAGTTGCTTCAGGGATTGTACCACATACGCTCAAATTTTTTTAATCCATACAATGATCATTTTGGTTTCAAAGAACATAAACTAAGGCTTAAATTTGTTTGGTTTTGGTATTTTTAATCCTTTGGAGATTTTCATATAAATATCTGCATTGATAGAACCATACAAGTAGTCTGTCACAACATCTATAAGGTGCATATCAACTGTAACGAGAGAATATATCTACTTATAATCAATGCCAGGTCTTTGAGAAAAAACCTTGTACTACTAATTTTTCTTTATATCTCAAAATCTTATTTTTCTCATTTCATTTTCTAAACAATATCCACTTATATCCAATAGACTTGACATCTTCATGAGTCAGGACTATTGGTCCAAGTAATTTATGTTTTAGCTCTGCTTGAATAACATCTTTCCACTTTGGCCATTTATTTTAGTGTCGGCATTCTTCTATAGTTTTTGGATCAACATTCTCATCATCATTTGTAATATGAAGAGCAATAGTAAATGAAAAATTATCATCAATAATTATTTTATTTCAATCCCATGATTTTTTTGTACTAACAAAGCCAATAGTAATTTCATTATTTTCTGCTTCTTTAGGAGAAACTAATAGTTCTTCAGTTGTTAGCAAAATTTCTTCTTCTTAGTCAATGGGACAATACTATTCGATTGTTCAATCTCTATTATTTGATTAGTTGGCAATGACTCTTCTGAGGTGCTAATTTCATTTTGTAATTTTTGTTGTGTTTTCCTATTCCGAGAAATTTTGTTTTCTGAGCCAATTGGTCTTCCATGTTTCCAATGTATTTTACTTTCATTGGTTTTATTGTATTGTCTTTCAGGGATCTCAACACGTGCTGGGGCATTTTCAGCTGGAATATGTTATTATGTTATTTTTCTTGAATCAGTAAATGTATAAAGAATTTGATTTGCAATATTTTGCAAATGAATGATCCTTCGAACTTCAGTTCACATTGATTTGAACGAGGATGAAGATGAGATAACGACGCAGTAGGCCATGTAATTTCATGTCATTAATTTATTTGTGTGTTTTTGCCCACTAACAACGAGAAAACTTGCTCATCAAAATGGTAATCCATAAATCATGCAGTACAAAGGTCTCCAATTAAAAGTTCAAGATACCTAATTATTGATAGAGAATCAAAACCAACATAAATTTCAAGTCATCATTGTAAACCTATTTTAATTCTTTGTTGGGAAGCAACTAGGACATAAACAGCACATCCAAAAATTTTCAAATGTGAAATATTTGACTGTTCACAAAAAACAAGTTGTGACGGTGAATATGTATGATAAGAACTTGGACGAATACGAATTAATACTACAATCTGTAATATTGCATGCCCCCAACATTAAAAAGGCTAATTTAATCTAAGAATTAATGGCCTTGCAATTAATTATAAACACTTAATCAAATATTCAACTAAACCATCTTGTGTATGATTGTATGCAAAGACTGCTCAACATCAACACCAATAGACATGCAATAATCATTAAAAGATTTAAATATAAATTCCCCAGCGTTATCAAGTTTAATTTTTTTTAATAGGAAAATCAGGAAATTGTGCTCTTAATCTAATGATTTGAGCAAGGAACCTAACAAATGCAAAACCATGATTAGAAAGTAAAAAGACATGTGACCATCTAGTTAATGAATCTATTAAGATCGTGAAATAACGAAACAGTCGACAACTTGGGTGTATAGGGCCATGTATATCCCCTTGGATTTGTTATAAAAAATTTCAGACATTCAAGACTTACTTTCACTGGAGATAGCCGAATTATTAATTTTCTTGAGAACAAGTAGCACATGGACTTTCAGTTGGTAAAAGAATCTTTTGGTTCTTAATTGATGTCTATGTGAATTTTTTTTATTATACGATGCATCATGATTGATCTAGGATGCCTAAATCTATCATGCCAAAGTTTAAAATTCTTTGGATCAAACAACTTCTGATTCATTGTAACATTTATTTCTATTGTTCTCATAATTGTATGATACAACCTAAAAGAAAGAGAAGGTAGATTTTCTATTACATGCTTCTAGTTTAAAATAGTTGAAGTAATGCAAAGACAATCAAAATTATATTCATTAAATGTTTCAATGTGGTATCCATTTTGACTAATACCCTTGAAACTAAGCACATTTCTGCTAGATTATAAAGTATCATTTATTTGTAATTTTATACCATTTGGTAACATAAAATTGGCTCTTTCAAAGCCTTCAATTAAATTAGGAGAATCAGATATTGTATTAACATAAGCCTTCTTATTTCGATAACAGTACAAGTGGTCCTACCTGGAAAAGCATCAGCTTCTTCAGCTCTGGAGTGAAAAAATTGTAGAAGATTGTTTTCTTCATGGCTGCTACGTTGGTGGTTTATGTGAATTCAAGACCTTTAATTAGGTTTATTCAAATTTATAATGAAAGATAATATGTTTAGTTAAGGAAATGAAATCTTGTACTTCCATTTTGGAACTAGGCTAGCTTATCGCTGCAATTTTTGAAGATTTTAATTATTAACATTCAATTTTGATGGACTGATTTCGGTAGTTGGAATAATGGAGCTGAGTTGATTTCCTTTATCTTTAATTAGAATGTGAAAGAAATCTTTTGTTTCTCTTTTGGGAAAGCTACCTTATCATGTCAATAAAAATACATTGTCTTCTTGTTAAAATTGATTATTGATGAACCGTTATTACCTAGTCCGAAAATCATAAACATAAATTGTAGATTACAAAAAAATGTATTGGACCGGACTCATCAACGTGAACTAAAGAGCCACATAACGATAATGGTCAAAAGTGTTTTGAGGTCAGGGGATATATGTATAAGTGTCACTTTTCGAATATCCAATAGAGGAAAGTGAAAAATACTCTTAGTTTGTGAGTGAAATTATCATATATTTATTTTGTTATATCATTTAAGATCGTAATTTTCTCATGTTAATGTGCAATCTTGGCCATGAAATGGATTGCTTTTGTTGTTACTTACTACTCTCTGGAAAAAAAAGAAAAAAAGAAAAAGGGAATTACGTACATTAGAGCCATATTTCTTTTAAAAACTAGTGATTAATTTTATAATATGATGAACATGCAATTACTTTTAATTGGATAAAATTTAAAGCCTGCAGATAATGGTATATGTTTTAAACAATATTTTTTGTGCTTAGATTTTATAGTGTGAATGTGAATCGTGTGGCGCTCCTAAAGCAACCAAGACTTCTCGAATGGAATAAATTTAACTTTGGACATGTTTAGTAACAAAATAAATTATGGGGATTTGACTATATATGCGCGACTACTTTTGCTTTGACTAAGCTTATGACTAACATTTACATGTGCTTAGAATTGCAATGACTAATTGAAAGCATTGTACAGGTATAATTCAGTTCCATTTCAAGACTCGTACAACTCATAGTATTCTCTTTCTTGTCGTATCCTTCATTTCTTAAACGTAACAAAAGAATTTTATTTTAAAAAAAAAAGACGAAATCAAAAATTCAAATGAACTGAATACCAAAATGGAGCCTAGTCATAAGTCCAGCAAGCTTTATTATTCAATGTAGGCCCAATTGTTATTTGTAAGAAGGCTTAGAACCAAAGTCGAAATCCCAAGAGACAAGCCTATTAAAAGATAGAGCCGAACAATATTCTACAGGCTGCGGGTATCTCCACCCCCACAATATGTATAAATCTACCCTATTTCAAAAAAAATAATTTACAAAAATTCATATTATTTTTAAATTTTAAAATATAGAGAAAGTTTAAATAATTAATCAATTATATCATCTTTTTTACATAAGTTTCTTTACCATTTTTTATCACTAATGTTGTTTTCACATTATTTTATTTGACTATTTTACTCTGTAATAAAAAGTGATCAAATTTTCCAATATTTGTGCTTTTGTGACATAAATTTAAACAATTAATGAGGATTTAATTAGTCAATTATTCAAAATTTTTTCTTTATTTGCAATTATTAAAAAATAATTTAAAATTTTCATAATTATTTTTTGAAGTGAGGTGGGTTCATAATTAAGACTAACTACAGACAACATATGGTTACTTTAGAAAAGAAAAATGAAGATGATGTTTGGGGAATGAAATAGAGTAACCACGATAAGGTGTTTACTCAAACGTTATCATTCTCTCCTCAATGTAAAAAGTGAGCAAATAGTTGATAAGCTACCAGGAGATAATTTTGGTGACCTTGAGACAGACCATTTCGGCTAGGAGGTAATTCTAGTGACCTTGAGTAGACCACCTACTAGGAGATAATTCTGGTGACCTTGAGCAGACTATCTCGACCAGAAGGTAGTTCATAAGACCATGAGCGGACCACCTCGACCAGGAGGTAACTCTGGTGACATTGGGCAGATGGGTTTAAGGAGACATTGCACCAAGTCACCAGGAAACAAGCCTTAGTTAAAACGAAACACCACAGATCTCCTTCAAAAAACCAGGACACGAATTTAATCTATTAATGGTTATTGCCACGATCTAAGGTCATGGGTTTGGGGTGTTTATAAAAACCACAGGAAAATCACGCCAAGGGGGACTCTTTTTCTCTCTTTCTCTCTTTCTTGGACTGGCAATTCATTGGATCTTTTTCTTTCTTTACCACTGGGAAATTTCTCTTTCTCTCATAATTTTTTTTTCTTTAAGATTGATCATTTTATATTATTTTTCCTCAAATTTACTTCAAAGCTTTTTGTTTAAAGCAATCATAATTAAGCCATGTGAATTATGGCACGAGTTTTTTCAAGTAGACTCAGATCGCTGACTTGAGCGTCGAAGGGTTCACGTCGAAAAAACTTTTGGCCCCTCTTATCGTCCTTTGTGATTTTAGGTGCTTACAGATCATCAGCTCACGGATTATCTTCATGGTTGTAGGACGTTCTTGAAGATTAACAAGCCCCTTCCCCAACAAATAAATATGTTGGCGCAAAGGTCTGGTATCAAGTCGCTAACCGACTCGACTAGATTTCGGCATCAACATCTGGCGGCATCTGTGGGGAATGGTACAAAAGTCATCATTATCTCTACCAATTGGGATCTAGCTGAAGCAGAAGTGATTAGCAAATTAAATTGATGGGAGTGAAGCTAGGTTAAATATTGCTCAGAGGCCAATGACTAGATCCAGGTATTGAAAAAATTTGCTTATTCAATTGGTAAGTCATCGATATGGCTTTTCACTTCAATTCACATACTAGCTTGATGAGAACTTGATTCTTGACTTCATCTAAAAAATTTCATGGCTTATTATATGAAATTATAAAAATCAATTTATTTGATTGCACAATTTTGGTATTTGTGAGCATAAATCCATTTCGAATATAGGAAATTTTCATTTATGGCCATGCATGATTAGATCACAAAGATCAACTTGTTCAAATTTCCATTCACGTGCATTGTGGCATAAAGATTTAGAATCAAACGTTCATTTATTGCATGCCTCAAATATTGCTAAATAAGTTTTAAATCCTTGAAATGGAATAAGTAATAAGCTTTAGTGATTGGAACTAAGGTGAATTTTAACGAAGTTAGGATTTCAGGTGCAATGCATGGCATCAAAACTTATAAGATCATGTGCTTATCATTTGTATTTAATTAATCATGTGCTTGCCATCCAATTTTTAGAGTAACATGCTCACCTTAATTACTTGTTTGGCGTTCATGCTCGAGAATATGTCTGTTGGGTTTAACTTTATTGCTATGGATGTCAGTGCGCAAGTGTACACAACAAATAATATACTGATGAGTATTCAGATCGTCTCCACGGGGATTGATGTTATCAGATTTGCTACAGCAATCTTAACAGTGCAGTTTTGTTCTAAGTTAAAATTAGACAATTTATGAAACTAATGAACTAATTGAAATAAAAATGCAATGAAGAAAATTATCACGTCAAGCACAAGAATATAATCAATGAGAAATGAGTAGTTAAATGATTAAATTCACTTAATGGCATTGACTATTTTTTTCAATTACAGTATCGTTGCTACAGCATCTACGACAACATTGGGCAGAATCTCTCATACATCCTCAGTTGTCGCCTGTTGGATATCTTATACCTAATGCAATCAAACAGTGACCAATTGTTATCCTAACATTAGATATAACATTAAATGTTCTAGAATCCAATTGCCCTACAAGTTGAATCCCTATGTCTAGTTCTTCACTAATTTTAAATCAAGCGTGACCCTATTCAAATCGAGATTAACTCCTTGAGAAACACAATCTAAAACCAAGTACTCTCTTAATTTGATCCACCAAGTTAGACATTTTTTAGGCTCTTTCTTAGCTAGTATCCACTAAATGGGTGGTCAGCCGAAATAAGGAATTGAAATAAATACAATTAAGACGAAATACTAACGCAAATACAAAGCAACACACATATATTAGTCAAACATCCATTAAGAATATTCGTCACTCAACCACAATAGAATTTAGTTCATGATTTGGGATAGAACAATAAATATAATTGCTTCAGCCATCAAATATATCCTCATAATAAATAGAAAACAAAAAAATAAAAAGAAGAACTGAAGTCTGCTTGGTCTTAGTCCGGTCTTCTCTATTTCCTCTTTTAATCTCTTGTTACAGCCTTCAATCTATCTCTTAATTTATGTTTTCTTGTTATTTCTTTTCGGTATTCTCCTTGGGTGACGGCTCCCTTCTTTCTTTTCATGTGTGCTCCTTTTATAACTTAGAGTTAGGGCAACTGAAAGCGTGTGGTGCATATCCTCCATTTTTGGAAACTTTAGATCGCAATCTTTTAGTTGTTGCGTGTGAAATCCAGTCTGTCATTGCTCCAGGATCACTACAGCAATTGCTACAACATCTTCACTGATCAAAAAAATTCCCAATTCTCCTTTTGGGGCTTTTACTCTCACATAAAGTTCTTGTTTTCAACTCCTCTGTAGCCAAGTTCTTTCATTATCTCTGCAAGTCTGTTGCAGTAACATTCATTCTCTAAAACTTGAGTTTTCTATCATGTACAATTATGCACATAATCTAAGCATAAAATATTCTAAAACAATTCAATTTATTAAAAATAAATTAAAATGAATGCTCATGCAAAATGTAACTAAAATGCTATAAAAACATATCATTTACTCTCTAAGTAATATCGATTTAAGTCTAAAAGTGTCATGATAACTCTATTTTTATAGAGCTATCAATGTCCTTGCCTTTTTGGCTTGAGCATCTTAGTTTAGTTATTTTGATTGTGAAATTTTCGGGTAATTCACAAGGAAGATATAATCACGATATAATGTTATGCCTACTAGGTATCTAATATAATGTCTACATGAGTCAT
Organism: Citrus sinensis; assembly: GCF_022201045.2. NCBI lineage: Eukaryota > Viridiplantae > Streptophyta > Magnoliopsida > Sapindales > Rutaceae > Citrus > Citrus sinensis. The sequence continues at coordinate 35,321,710 of NC_068558.1, read as the reverse complement.
GGTCTTTCTCTACTCATAGTTTTTATGAGTTACAGATCATAGAAATGTCTTGTTGAGCTTACTAAAAGACGTCCTAAGTAAGCTAGAGGCAATGATGACAAATAGAAGGCACGCAAAGAAACAAAATTGGAAAAAAGAATAAATTGACAATGAAAGCAAGCTCATAAGCTGCAGGGGAAGATTGGAAGTATATCATGACATTAATAGAGTAGAACGAAGTTCATAGTTTGAATGAAAAGCACCCACCAAAGGTCAAAAGCCATATTTTAAATGGTCGATTACAGGTGCACCCGAACCACGTCCTTGATTACTTTTTATTGTTCAACTTTTGCAATCTTTAATACTGTTATTGTTTCAACTTGTCTGCTTTATACATGTTAAAACTAATAAGATTAGCTTCCATATGCATATGATTTTTTTCTAAGAAATGATTTTTAGCTGAGAATCTTTTGATTATCAAACATATCTTTAGTATCAATAATGCATGCATGAATATAAATATCTAGTGGAGACATGTAACTCTAGATTGATAGTGGATTTATGAAATTGATGGTCTCAAAATATTAGGAATTTATTCCATAACGATCCTAGAACATCATGAGTACATTCTGCAGTCACATGAGAGTGTTAGGAACTAGTTCTTGACTTCATAACATGATTACATAACCAATTATCCATAAAATAAATATAAAGTTAGATGTTTTATTAATTTGGGAGTTCGACATGCTTTTTTTAGTGTTTAATCCCTAATCTTACATGGGAATTAAATTAAGAAATCATAATTATGAGTGTAGTGAATTTTTTATTTTAATGATCATGGAGTGGGTAGTTTATTGTACAATGGCCAATTTAGGTTTGGCTCGGGTCACTAGACAACGTTTTCAAATTCTTTTGTAAAACAAATCCATATTTAAGGGTTTGAAAGCAAAACCCTCGTATGAGAGTACTTTGATGGCACATGTTTGCAAGAGTCAAAATAAGTCATAATTTATATTTTAATTTACATATAATTTTTCCATGAAAATTTAAAGATTTCTCTAAGTCCTATTATGCAAAATGAGGACAACTTATACTTATTAAATTGATTGTTCTCATATAAGGGCTAATGGTATGACTCAATCAACTTGATTTCTTGAAAGTTGCTCAATCTGAGAACAATTTATGAAAGGAGAGCTGTAGGTTAGCATGAGAAGCTACGCAAAGTTTATAGATGAAATTATTAGTGTATTATAAGGCACAAGAAAATAAAAGAGAATCAATAAAAGGTTAAATGTCTTAAAACATATTTTAGATAAGGCATAAAACCTTAAACTGATAAGAGTTGTTTAAATTTGCTTAAGTTGGTATAAGGTTAGAATCCTTAAAGCCTATTCTAAGTAAGGTATAAGGCCTTAAACTGATGAGAGTAGCTTAAAATTGTTTAAGTCAATTAAAGGTTAAAAGCCTTGAAACTTGCTCTAGATAAGGCATAGAAACATACTATACCTGCTCACCTATGGCGTGGTCAATAGAGGAAGCAAAATAAGTTGTTTAGGGTTTTAAGTTTGTAAAAGATTATAAACTTTATAGTTTCCAGTCTTAATTTGTTTCACTCTCAACACTAGAAACTGGGGACTGGTGTTTGGGAAATGAAATAAGGTGACCACGATAAGGTGTTTACTCAGACGTTATCATGCTCTTCTCAAAGTAAAAAGTGAACAAATGGTTTATAAGCTATTAGGAGGTAATTCTGGTGACCTTGAGTAGACCACCTCGACCAGGAGGTAATTTTGGTGACCTTGAGTAGACTATCTTGACTAGAAAGTAATTCTTAAGACCATGAGCAGACCACCTCGACCACGAGGTAATTATGGTGATCTTGAGCAGGCGATCTCGACCAAAAGGTAATTTTTGAGACCATGAGCAGACCACCTCAACCAGGAGGTAATTCTGGTAAACTTGAGCAGATGGGTTTGAAGAGACATTGGACCAGATGGATTTAAGGAGACATTAAACCAAGTCACCAGGAAGAAAGATTCAGTCAAAATGAACTACCACAAATCTCCTCTGAAAAATCAGGGCACAAATTTAATCCATTAATGGTTATTGTCACGAACTAAGGTCGGGGGTTTGGTATATTTATAAAAACCTCAAGAAAATCATCTCAAAAAGGGACTCTATTTCTCTCTCTCTTTTGGATTGGCAACTCATTGGATTATTTTTGTTGGTTATTTTTATAAGCAATTATTATCAATGCCAATGTGCAAGTATACACAACAAGTAATAAAGTGATAAGTATTCAAGATCGTCTCCACAGGGATTGATGTTACTCAAAATGCTATAGCACTCACAATAACACGACTCAACTTGAAACCAAAACAAACAATTGTCGAATAATTTCTATCGTAATTAATAATTGAAAGAAGAACTAAGTAAGATAATACTTTAATGAAATAAACTAAGTTAAATGTATCTAAGAATCAATTGAGAATATAGTAGTTGAATGATCCAACTCTCCTAATGGGGTGACTGTTATTTGCCAAATTAGCACCAGTTGTTACAATAAGTGCTGCAGCACTAGGCAGAATAAATCTGCATCCTCAGCTATCGCATGTTGGAAGTCTCATACCTTTAAATCTACTAACAATGACCAGTTGCTCATATATTTATGGTACAAAATTATAACCTTTAATCTCTCTACCCTACAAGGTGAACACCTATGTCTAGAGTGTCACAAATCTTAACTTCAAGTATTGCCCTTATTGGATTCAAGATAACTTAATCCAGGAAACTCGACTTAAGAACAAGTAATACTCTAATAATATCCGCTAAGACATGCCCTTTTATTGCTCTATCTTAACTGAAACCATTAAATGGGTGGTCAACCGAAATAACAGTTATATTCATAAAAACTACTAGAGTATAATGCTACAGCAATACCCCAACAACATATCAGAACAGTCAAGAACCCATTAGATTGTTTGTCACTCAACTACAAGTAAATTTAGTTCATAATCTGAATGAGAAAAGTAAACATAAATATACTGATCACGGAATACATCCAAACAATTAAAGGAAGAAAGATAATATAAGTTGAGCACGGTGAAAGGCTAATGATCCTGCCCGGTTCTTCAATGATGCCGAACAGCACTTCTAAAAATCTCGATCTCTTTCCCCTTCTTCTTGCCTTTGTAATTATTTTGATGATAATTCCTTGTCGCCCTTCTATGTGGTGCACGCCTCCTTTTTATATTGCAAATTAGGTTAAACCAAAACCCATGAGCGTGCATGTGTTTAAATTAGGAAACATGCAGAACGCGATTTTATGGCTAAACCGCGCCTAAGTTTTCTCCTGCATTACTCCCCGATTGCTACAACATTGGTTGCTCTAACATCCGCAACAGCACTGCATTGCTCCCGATTGTGCTTTTCTTCTTTTATGGCCGTCTTCTTTCCTCCTCTTGTTCATCGAATGTCTCAACATCCCCTCATGAATTAAGACTTTCCAAGAACCTACAATTATGCATATGTTTTTAGCACAAATTACTATGATTTAAGCAAAACTTATTAATACTCAACTAAAATGAATGTTTAAGCAAAATGTAATAAAAACACCTTATTTGTTCTCTAAATGATCTTGATTCAAGTCTAGAATTTATGTAATAACTCTCATTTCCTAGAGTTATTAATTTTTCTCTTTCTACCACTGGGAAATTTCTCTTTCTCTCATAATTTCTTTTCCTTTAAGATTGATTATTTTCTATTATTTTCACTTAAATTTACTTAAAAGCTTTTTGTTTAAAGCAATCATAATTAAGCCACGTAAATTGTGGCATGAGTTTTTCCAAGTAGACCCATATCGATGACTTGAGCATCGGAGGGTTCACACCAGAAAAACTTCTGGTGCCTCTTCCCATCCTTTATGATTTAAGGTGCTTGCAGATCATTAACTCACAAATTATCTGCTCATGGTTGTAGGATGTTCTTGGAGATTAACAAGCCGCTTCCCCAACAAATAAATTTAATGCTGGCCCAAAGATCTGGTATCAAGCTGCTAACCGAATCGACCCGATTTCGGCGTCAACAAATGAAGAAGAGAGAAAATTTTGGTTTAAAGGCCTTAAAAAATCATATAAAGAATTGTACCAATCAAAATTTGGTGTTCCAATTTTAATTTTTCTTGTTGATCTTCTCTCATAGATGGATATGTGAAACAAAAATAATTCCATCATTATAGTCACCCTCACATATAAAAATGAGAACAAGAAAGCTTAAACAAGAACTAATAAGGGAAAAAATGAATGAAAAAAGAAAAAGAGTAAGCAAGATATAGGTTTGTTGGATTATTTGTTTGGGTGTATGATAACTCTATGAAATGAGAGTTATCATAGCACTTTTAAACTTAAATCAAGATTACTTAAAGAGTAAATGATATGTTTTCATTGCATTTTTTTGTTATATTTTGCATAAACATTATTCATCTTAGTTTATTCTTAATAAATTTTGTTTGATTTAGAATAATTTATTCTTAAATCATATGCATAATTGTAGGTGACCGGAAGCTCAAATTTCAAAGAAGGAATGTTGTTGTAATAGGTTTTGCAAAAGATGAAAAAGAACTTGACTATAGAAGAATTGAAACAAATCTGGAACAGTGCAGTTGCTATAGCAACATTGCCATTACTGTAGCAATCTTGGAACAACGACAGAGAGAATTTTGTAGAATATTGCGATTTGTAGTTTCCTAATCGGGAAGATACACGACTTAGGCTTCCGTTTACCCTAATTTTCAACTATAAAAAGAGCACACATCATCAGAAGAGGGGGTCGTCAATCACTACTAAAAAAAAAAAAAGAAACAAAGAAGAAGATTGAAGAGAAGGACGCAAGTCTGAACCAATAACAAAATCTGTAGAATATTTGGGATTCAACTTTTCTCATTTAATTCTTGTTCTTGTTCTTTATTCTTTAGTTGAAAATATGTACTTGATGGCTGAAACTTTGTCGTTTGTTTTTCTTTTACAAGTTATGAAATGAATTTAATTGTAGTTGAGTGACAAATTATCTAGATGAGTTTTTGATTGTTCATATGAGCTGCTGCACATCTGCTGTAGCATTTTACTCTAATAAATTATATTACACTCATTATTTCGGTTGACCTTTCATTTAATGACACAAGTTAAGAGAGAGCCACAACATGGCATGTTTTAGTGGAACATATTAGAGTAATATTTGGTCTTAAATTGAGTTTCCTGGATCGAGTCTCAACTTGAATCCTAAAAGAGTTGTACTTGATTTAAGATTCGTGATGAACTAGATATAGTGATTCACCATGTAGGGTAAAGAGAATCTAAGTTTGTAATGCCATATTTTATGTTGACATAACAACTGGTCACTGTTAGGTTGCATAAATGTATGAGATATTCAACATGCAACAGCTGAGGATGCATGAGAATTCTGCCTAGTACTGTAGCATATGCTATACCAACTGAACTTAACAGGCACTAAACAGTCAACCCCATCAAGAGAATTTGCTCACTCAACTACCAATTGTTCATTGATTCAACCTTTTGGTTAACGTGAATTTTAGTTTTATTATCTCTACATTTTATATTGCTGCATTATTACTATTTTTAGTAAATTGATTTTTTTTCTAGTTAGAAAAGAGATTACACTGTTGAGATTGCTGTAACAGCTCTAGTAGCATCAATCCCTGTGGAGACGATCTAGATTACTCATCACTTTATTACTTGTTGTGTACACTTGCACATTGATACCAATAACACTTGAGCTAAAAATATACAACAGTGTAAAAAGAAACAAAGTAATTAATAGAATGAGTTTATTGAAGGATTGATTTGGCATTTGAAAGAGTGTTAAAAATAATATAAGATTTTTAAAATTTTGTTAATGAGTGTTCAAAATAAATGAGTGTCCAAAGTATTTTTTAGAGTGCAAATAGCCCCACCCATAATTAAAATACTTGACTACTTAAATATACACATAACCACTAACGCTTTTTGTGGTTTTTTTTTTCTCCAAACTAATAACCACTAACCATACATACACTAAAATATTGAAATAACGATTCGGCTAAACTAATTAATTTAAGTATACCTTAATAAAATACGACTGAAATAAGTATACCGGGTAATTTTTAAAATCCTCCCATGAGGTTTGGGCTTATTGCAAGTAGATGGCGAGAATCCATTTATTTGTAAAAAAACCCCTACCGTCAGTTAATTTTTACATTGACCATTAGTTGACTGTGCAAAGACAATATTGTCTCTAGTGATAGTTTGTAGACTGAAATAGCTAAAAAAATTAAAAAAATGCTGAGATTGTTAGCGCGAAAATCATAAATCCATTTTCTTTTTTGACAATTTTGAGAAAGTATATTGGATTGTAATCTCCAAAGGCTGGCGTGCATGGACTCTCTCTTCATCAGCATCTTAGCTCAGAACATCGTCGTTTTTGCATGCAGTGTCTCTACCTCTGTAAGCGGCCAAGTGCAACCACCATGTTTCTTCGTCAAACTCGGATTTAAACAGAAACCCACTTCGAAATTTCTACCAATGGTGGCTGGCTACACCAAAACGCAGCGTATAGTCCTCTTAATATACCTGAATCCTCTCATTCTTCTCCAAGACCAAGAGCCATACATGATTACTCTTTCAGCCGCAGTGAAAACCCTAATCTCATTCCCGCCTCTTTGTTCCTCTCTTTTCTCTTTCAAACCCTTTTTCTCCTCTCTCTCCCCACTTCTCTCCTCGTCAAAGCTCCTCTTTCCTTCTTTCTCTCTGTCCTTTGACTGTCCCGATTCCACCTTCTAATCTCTCCAATCTCTACCCCTCAACCCAGCTCTAAAACACAATTTTTCTAAAGTGTTATCGTTTCTGCCGCGGGGGTTAAATGTTGCCGCATCTATGCATCAGCTCATTTACAACTACGCTTGGGACTCGGTGATTTTTTGTGATTCGATTAATGACAGTAAGATTCTCGATGGGTCTGCTTGTATAAAGTCGAGTTTAGTGGTTTTATTTTCTCCAATTGTCGAGTCTATGAAGTTTTTGAGTGAATTCTTCGATGTCGATGTGAGTGTGAGTGTGAGTGTTTGACCAATGTGGGATCGTTTAAGAGTAAGTTCAGTGCGTTGTTTGAGAGTGTAAATGATGCGTATTGTAGTAAGGACATTCATTTTAGTTGGGTTAACGTTAAGTGTGATCTAGGATTGGAATTAAAGTCTAGTAGTGATGCTAGTGTCAATGACTTTGGAGATAAAAATGGGTTTTTTGAGTGTGGGATTAGGGATATGGGTTGGGGGTTTTGCTCTAGTGATTCACTTGTTCATTTTGGTTTGATTTATCCAATAATCAGGGTTTCTTCATATTTGTTTGGTAGTAATAACAATTATTGTGAAGCAACATTGAGTTTTGAGATATTAGATGTTAGTGGGAAGCCTTTAGAATGCAACTGTTGTGAAACTTAAGTTGTTCAATATGGGGAAGAATAGATTTTGGGGACTATTTGGCAATGGAATCATTAAACTTCGTGTTACAACAGTGTATAGATGTAAGGAAGCTGTAAAATTTGAGGGGATGTTAATGGATCCCATTCTTGTTCGTGAGTGTTTGGGAGAGTCTATAAAAGATGAGAAAGAGAATTACAGTAACTTCTTTGTATTTAGAGTTCTTGAGATTCTGGCTGAGGAAATGGGTGAGTCTGTCAGGAGGAGGGGATCACCCATTTGGCAAATTCTGCTGTGTTTTCTTCACAGGAAAGGTTACTGGGCTTTGTTATCTTTCTTAGATAGCAATGGTGATACGCATATGGGAATCCTCTACCCTTTCACAGTTTTTTTCGGCTCTCTTATCTATTATAGATGATGAGTCCTATACTCGTAAAAATGAATTTGGTGGAGATAACTTGTCTCCATTTGTGAAGAAAATGGACAGTGACATTTGCAAATCCAATATGTCTGCTGCAATTGGGGAAGTTAAAATAAAAAATAAAAAAAGGATATACATTTGTTCTAGGATCTCACATGGAATTATTTCTGTAAGGTAGCTTCTGAAAGCAATGTGATAAAATTAGAAGAAGTCTACTTTGCCAGAGAATGCAATAGCTCAAAGAAGTTGAAATTTTTGAAGTGTTGGATGAAATAGATTGAGAAATCTAGCTACTGTTCTCAAGGCAACGAAAGTTGCAAAAGATTTGTTTTATTGCGAAATGTCAACAATGCCCATAACTACCCAAATGGCAACCAAGTGGAGCAAAAACGTAAGGGTTTTTTTTTACAAATAAACGGATTCTTGCCACCTACTTGCAACAAGTCCAAACCTTAGGGGAGGTTTTTTAAAATTACCCTAAGTATACCTTAATAAAATAACACAATGAATATTCCTATAATCATTTTACATCAAATAACTTCCTTTGATTGCCCTTGTGTTGCATCATTGATATCACGTAGAAATAAACCTGGTGGTGAAATTTCAATTTGATCATCCATGTCACGTTGACTCTCTTTCTGTTCTTCATCCTTAATTATCTCTTTTATTCTTTTTTTTTCATAAACTTTAATTCTTCCGTCAGCTATTAAATTAGGGTTTTATTCAGCTATAAATGTCCTGAATTGAAGAATCTGAACTTTTTACTATTGTTCGAATTTTCTGGCTCAAAATTATTTATTTTCATCTCGATTCTGTTTCAAGTTAATTGCTATTTATATATACCTCTTCATATTGCTAAGGTGATGCTGAAATTTGAAAATTTTGGCACTCAAATTTTTTGCTTCAGAATTGGTGCATGCCACTTTATATTAACTTTCCCATTTTTTAATTTGTATGATCCATGCGTCTTGCAGTTAATTTTTAGTGGGTCAAAATCAAGTTTTATTTTTTTTATCTAGTTACAAGAAATTCATGTATTGAACGACTTGACTTAATTTGTTTTTGTTTTTTTAACTGTTGGATTAAATAGCGATGGATATGCAAAGAAACAGAAAAAAAATAGCGACGGAGAAAAAAGTGATGGAATTGTGTGAAGCCGCGAAAAGAGCGGCAGTGGCAGCAATGTGGAAGGAGGGAGGGGCGGAGGAAGCACAGTGCCTTGATGCTTTGGATCAGCTCAAGAATTGTTCAATCACTTATCAACTTCTTGTCTCCACTCAGGTACTATTAAAGTATTAATCACTCCTAGATATATGTTTTAAAGTATATAAAAATATGGATTGCTACATGTGACGTGTATCCGTATCCATTTGCTTTCAGACTGATTGAATTTGATTATACACATAGTAATTAATGAAAAATCAGAACTGTTTTTTGCTTTTTTATATCAACATATTATCGATCTCAGGTTGCAAGACATCTCGTCCCTATGCTAAAACATCCCTGTGAGAAAATCCAGCTATTTGCTATTGAGTTGATTTGGTCATAGAAAGACATGTTCTGGGACGTTGATTATGGCGATAATGATATTGTTGTGACAAAGAAAGCAAAAGTGGTCAAGAATGCCAAAGTTGAAGAAAAGTTGAAGAAGTGATTAACGGAGATCAAGGCAATGTTGTTAGAAAAACAAACACAGTGAGATAACAATTTAAATAGTAGCTAATTTAAACAACAATGAAAACCAGCAATCGGAAACAACAAATGAAGAACAGAAGAGGAAGGAAACCGAAACAAAAATATAAACCCGAGGCCTGCACAGGACAATTTCATTAAAACAGATTTACCACCTCTTGGAGTGCTTTAGGTCTGCTGGTATCTGTTTCCCAGGATACAACGGGCACGAATTTCCGGTCAAGAACGAACAGGTAATTCCGGCGAACCACAACAACGGAAAACTCGATCAGAAAAAACAGACGAAGGAGGGAAGAAAAATAACAAGTGCTCTTAGTGCTGATTTTAGTGTGTCCAAAAAACAGAAGAGGAGGTGCCTTTTTATACTCACGTGAGGATGTAACAGCTACTTTGTATTGAATTTTCGAATTCAATATATGCAATTAAATAGTTATAACAGCCAATTCAATTCACTAAATTGATTTGAAAATTGAATTCATAAACGTGTATAACAGCTAAAAAATTATTGTTATGAAGCTGTTTGAATTCAAAACGTGAAACTGTTACAACAAAAATTCAAAAGGAAATTTAAAACGTACCAAGCTTGCATGAATGATTTTGGACTGACATTCGCGTACGTAGGACACGCAGGCGCACACGAGTTCAACTAAATCGGTCTTGGATTTGCACCCCCCCTGTGCACGCGCGTGTGGAGAGAGCCTTTATCCTTATAATTCTTACTCATGCATGGTTAAGTGTTTATATATAAACACTAATCCCTAGGCTTCTTTTCCCCATGTGGGATAAGCCTCATTTCCTTTCAAATTTCCAACTTCAAGGGTGAACTTTGAGAGACAATTTCTCATTCACCCAAGCACCATTTTGAGAAAATAAGATTATACTTTTGAAGTATCAACGGAGTAGAATCCGAACCTCACAAGATTTTTCACTTTCGTTAAGTGGGACCCACTCAAAATATGCCCTCAAAATAACATATATACATGCTATTTTTTCAACAATCCCCCACATGAATGAAAATTGGCAGTAAAACAAAAAACTGCTATATTTTTGACATCAAAACCATTTTTGACCTTAATGATCGAGTTTATTGGATCGATACCTAGCACAGGATAGGTAGGTGTTATTCTTTGGACCTTCCCTTGTAATAGTGTAATTACTTTACTGGCTAATCAGTAGACATGATGTCTTTGAACTGTTCTGCCATTAATGTAAACGATCATATACTACACATAGGTATTTCTCCTAACACTGTTGAGTTCTCATGGTTATGTTCGTTTTGGTCTTGAACATCTACCTAGTTCTGCAAGAGTTTCTAAGAGCTGAACCCATAATAGCTCCCTTTGAAGCGGCCCCACTTCTCTCTCACATATGTGATATCTTAATTAAGAGTAGCCCGCATTACTCCGCTCGAATTTTCCGACGCATAAGAATCATTAAGAGCATAGCTCAACCTTATTCCCCATGGGCATCACTGTTTCATCATAGGAATGGTCAATGAGGTAATCCTCTCAAGAGAATGACCCCCACAGTGATCCAACTTTAGTCTTTAACAAATAGGTTGTCCTATTGAACCTAGATCTTGGGATCTCCAGTCAACTAGGTTGGGTTTTCCTTCGTTATTGACTAATCATTCTATGGGTTTTAATCCCATTCCCCTCGATGATTTTTCTACTAGCTCTCTATTTAACCTTTTGGTTAGCGGATCCGCAATTTTATCTTTTGACCTCACATAGTCAATAGAAATAACTCCAGTAGAAATAAGTTGTCTAATGGTATTATGTCTACGACGTATGTGTCTAGACTTACCATTATACATATTGCTTTGTGCCCTACCGATAGCTGATTGACTATTACAATGTATACAAATTGTAGGCACAGGCTTTGGCCACTTTGGAATACCTTGTAAAAATTGCGTAGCCATTATACTTCTTCACCACATTTATCTAATGCAATGAATTTAGATTCCATTGTAGATCTGGCAATTACTGTCTGTTTAGAAGATCTCAATGATACAGCTGCACCTGCTAGTGTAAACACATAGCCACTAGTAGATTTTGAATCTTTTACATCAGATATCCAGTTAGCATCACTAAATCCTTCTAATACTTCTGGATACCTAGTATAGTGCAGTCCATAATTATGAGTGTATCGAAGATACCTAAGTACTCTTACGATAGCTTTCCAGTGATAAGTTCCTGGATTACTCGTATATCTACTAAGTTTACTTACCGTATAGGCTAGATCTGGTCTGGTACAATTTGTTAAGTACATCAGACTGCCTATTACTCTAGCATATTTTACTTGAGAAATACCCTCTTCTCTATTTTTCGATAGATGGATACTAGTATCTAATGGAGTTTTAGACATAGTATTATCATCTTTATTAAATTTCCCAAGAATTTTATCTACATAATGAGTTTGACTTAGAATAAGTCCATTAGAAACCCTTGAGATTTTAATTCCCAAAATGACATCTGCAAGACCCATGTCTTTGATGTCAAACTTAGACTTCAACATATTCTTGGTAGATTTAATCATGTCATCATCACTCCCAACAATGAGCATGTCATCAACATATAAACATAAAATGACATAGCAATTTTCTGTTTCTTTGACATAAACACATTTGTCACACTCGTTGATCTTAAAGCCACTTGTTATCATCGTATGATCAAATTTCTCATGCCACTATTTCGGTGCTTGTTTTAAGCCATATAATGACTTTACCAATTTACAAACTTTCTTTTCTTGTCCTGGAGCTATAAAACCTTCAAGTTGCTCCATGTAGATTTCTTCATCTAAATCTCCATTTAGAAAAGCCGTCTTTACATCCATTTGATGTATCTTGAGATTGCGCAAAGCTGCAATTGCTATTATCATCCGAATGGAATTTATTCTCGTAACAGGAGAATAAGTATCAAAGTAATCAAGGCCTTCTCGTTGCCTATAACTTTTAATTACAAGCCTAGCCTTGTACTTATCGATTGATCCATCGACTTTTATTTTCCTTTTGAAAATCCAATTCTACCCCAAAGGTTTACATCCTGAAGGAAGATCTACTAGCTCCCAAGTATGATTTTGTAAAATGGATTCAACTTCACTGTTAATGGCTTCTTTCCATAAAGCGACTTCAGCTGAAGTTACAGCCTCTTTGAAGCTTTGAGGTTCACTTTCTAGCAAATACGTCAGAAAGTCTGGACCAAAAAACTTTTCTATTCTAGCTCTTTTGCTACGTCTGACCTCAATTTCTTGTTCTTGTTCTTGTTCTTCTTCTTCTTCTGGTGCTTTATCATTTTCTTCATTTTCAATTGTTGTTTCATGAAATTGTCGCAATTCTCTCGATTCCACTCTAGAATTGCAAGGAAACACATGTTCGAAAAACGATGCATTTCTTGATTCTATTATCGTATTTTTGTGGACATCTGGAACTTTAGACTCATGCACTAGAAATCGATAAGCACTACTGTTTTTTGCATAACCAATGAAAATGCAGTCAACAGTTTTTTGTCCTATTTTTACTTTTTTATTTGAAGGCACCACTACTTTAGCAAGACACCCCCACACTCGTAAGAATTTATATGAAGGTGCTCTACATTTCTATAGCTCATACGGGGTTTTATCTTCTTACTTTCGAGGTATCTTATTTAATAAATAATTAGCTGACAAAACAACTTCTCCCCACATATTCTGGGGTAACCCAGAACTTAACAACATTGCATTCAACATTTCCTTTAAAATTCAATTCTTTCTTTCTGCAATCCCATTAGATTGAGGTGAATATGGAGCCGTGACTTGATGTATGATTCCACTTTGTTCACATAGTGACATAAACGGAACACTATACTCACCACCACAGTCACTCCTTAATTCTTTGATTTTTCTATTAAGTTGATTCTCAACTTCATTTTTGTAGAGAATAAACTTTTCCAAAGCTTCATCTTTACTTTTCAATAAATATACATAGCAATATTTTGTGCAATCATCTATAAAGGTAATAAAATATTTATTACCACCTCTTGTTTGAATGGATTTAAAATCACAAATATCACTATGTATTAAATCAAGTGGTTCGGTATTTCTTTTAATTATTTGGAAAGATGACCTAGTTAGTTTTGTCTCAACACAAGTTTCACACTTATGTTCCAAATCAATTGGGAAATTGGGAATATGCTTCATGTTAATTAATTTACGTAAAGAATTAAAATTAACATGTCCTAATCTACCATGCCAAAGATTAGAAGACTCAAGAAAATAAGCAAAAGAACTAGCTTTATTATTAATTGTTGGTTTCAGAGTCATTACATTGAGCTTAAATAACCCATCATTAACATAACCCTTTCCCACATACATCCCACTTTTTTGACAAAACTACCCTATCTGACTCAAACACCATTCGGAAACCATGTTTGTTCAGCAGCGATCCAGACACCAAGTTCTTCCAAATTTCTGGCACATAAAGCACATCGTTTACAGTCAGCTCTTTCCCAGAAGTCATCTTCAAAATCACCTTCCCTTGACCCTCAATCTCAGACATAGCAGAATTCCCCACGAATAGCTTCTCTCCATTGCTCACTGCTTCAAATGAAGTGAACATCCCTTTGTCCGAGCAAACATGTCTGGTTGCTCCCTTATCAATCCACCATTCTCTCGGATTAGAGCCAATCAGATTCACTTCTGAAACCACTGCAGAGAGGTTTATGTCTGAAACATGTTAAGTGATGTTTTCCACGACATTCGTCTCTCGCTTCTTTTTAGGCAACCTGCAATCCGAAACCTTGTGACCCATCTTATCACAATTAAAATATTTTCCTTGAAACTTTGTTTGCTTCTTGGAAATTCCTCCTCTCGGACCCAATTTTGTATTTTTATTTTTAGGTCCATGTTCAACAAAATTTGCCTTAGCCACAGAAATAGCCCCTCTTTTTTCTGCATTTCTGTTATCTTCCTCAATTCTGAGCTTAACAACCAGCCCTTCAATATTCATCTCCTTGCGTTTATGCTTCAAATAGCTCTTGAAATCTTTCCAAGCAGGAGGCAATTTTTCAATAATTGCGGCCACTTGAAAAGTTTCACTTGAATGCATCCCTTCTGCAAGGATATCAGATAATATAATTTGAAGCTCTTGTACTTGACTTATTACAGTTTTAGAATCCACCATTTTATAATCTAGGAAGCGACCAACAACAAACTTTTTGGTACTCGCATCCTCAGTTTTATATTTCCGCTCTAAGGATTCCCATAGCTCCTTAGCGGTTTTCTTTCCTATGTATACGTTATACAAGGAATCACTAAGGCCATTCATTACATAATTTTTACATAAAAAATCAGATTGGTTCCATGCATCAATTGCACTTGCAACTTGAAAATCCGTTTCACCCTCTTTGGGTTTAGGAGCATCCTTCGTCAAGAACCTCGCAAGGTTCAACGTGGTCAGGTAAAAGAACATCTTTTGCTGCCAGCGTTTGAAATTCTGGCCATTGAATTTTTTAGGCCTTTCCGCATGATTGACAGGAATTGCCACAGAGGTTGGTTCCTTGACAACCGATGGTGCAGCAACAGGGACATACGAAACTTTGTCAATGGTTTCAGTTGCCATCTCAATGATAGTTTAAATTCTGTTTTAAGATTGTTAGAAAAACAAACACAGTGAGATAACAATTTAAATAGTAGCTAATTTAAACAACAATGTAAACCAGCAATCGGAAACAACAAATGAAGAACAGAAGAGGAAGGAAACTGAAACATAAATATAAACCCGAGGCCTGCACAGGACAATTTCCTTAAAACAGATTTACCACCTCTTGGAGTGCTTTAGGTTTGCTGGTATCTGTTTCCCAGAATACAACGGGCACGAATTTCCGGTCAAGCACGGACAGGTAATTCCGGCGAACCACAACATCGGCAAACTCGATCAGAAAAAAAAGATGAAGAAGGAGGGAAGAAAAATAACAAGTGCTCTTAGTGCTGATTTTAGTGTGTCCAAAAAACAGAAGAGGATGTGCCTTTTTATACTCATGTGAGAATGTAACAGCTGCTTTGTATTGAATTTTTGAATTCAATATATACAATTAAATAGTTATAACAGCCAATTCAATTCACTGAATTGATTTGAAAATTGAATTCATAAACGGGTATAACAGCTAAAAAATTATTGTTATAAAGCTGTTTGAATTCAAAGAGGCCGTAACTCATGATCGGGGCCTCCGATTCCGTTTCCGTTTCGTCCCACGGGACCAGCGGTCCGGGGGCATCGAGATGGGGGGGTAGCCGCGCTTGTTCAAAACAAATACATACATAGACAGAAAAATAAGACATATCATATCACACTTAAATATTACCACTAAAAGCCTCCGACCTTCGAGCGTTTATTTTTGGGCGCGGCTGTACCCGCGACTCCCCGCGGGCACACGGAGGCCCCTCGCAAAGTCTCGCCCTATTCCGAGTCCAGCAGAAGAACTTCGCCAGCGCCCCCCACCAAATTGATTTGAAAATTGAATTCATAAACGTGTATAACAGCTAAAAAATTATTGTTATGAAGCTGTTTGAATTCAAAACGTGAAACTGTTACAACAAAAATTCAAAAGGAAATTTAAAACGTACCAAGCTTGCATGAATGATTTTGGGCTGACATTCGCGTACGCAAGACGCGCGGGCGCACACGAGTTCAACCAAATCGGTCTTGGATTTGCACCCCCCGTGTGGAGAGATCCTCCATCCTTATAATTCTTACTCATGCATGGTTAAGTGTTTATATATAAACACTAATCCCTAGGCTTCTTTTTCCCATGTGGGATAAGCCTTATTTCCTTTCAAATTTCCAGCTTCAAGGGTGAACTTTGAGAGACAATTTCTCATTCACCCAAGCACCATTTTGAGAAAATAAGATTATACTTTTGAAGTATCAACGGAGTAGAATCCGAACCTCACAAGATTTTTCACTTTTGTTAAGTGGGACCCACTCAAAATGTGCCCTCAAAATAGCATATATACATGTTATTTTTTCAACAAATGTTCCCAAAGCATCGAAAGTTGTTAAATGCAATGATTGTATTAGGGAGATTGTAAGGAAAAACCTTTACGGTGCTCTGTCCAAGGTCTCTATCGAGGCTGCTCATGACAAAAACGTTATTGATCAAGTGAAGGCTTGCAATCCAATTCAAGTAGCTATATCGATGGAGTCTGCAATGTATGAAAAATGGGGCAGGTCTTCTGAGACCTATAAGTTCAAGTACAGACGCTTACTATTTAACTTCAATGATCCAAAAAATCATGAGTTCCGAAAGAAAGTTTTGCTTGGAGACGTTAAGCCAGAGACAATTGTCAACATGACCGCAAAAGAAATGGCTAGTGATAAAATGCAACTCTGGTATGAAAATTCAAGAAAGGGGAGAGCTGAAACTAATGGTCGAATATTTTCTGGACTTGTATCACCGAAAAATATAGTTTATGGCATTTGCAAATGCAGTCGATGTGGACATAAACGTATGTCCTTTATACCATTGAGAAGGCATATAACTTGCTTGAACTGCTATCAGTATTGGGCATCGACTAATCCTGAAATTCGGGTGCTTCCGATTTAGTTTGAAAGAAGCATCACTAAAAGACTTTAGCTATGTATATATGAAGCAGCTGCTCGTACTCTGGCGTTTGATCTTTAACATAGGGCCATTAGTGTTCTGTTTGATTCAATTTTTACTTTCTGGACATGATTTTTTTGAAGAAAAAAAATTAGTGTGACATATATTCTTACGAGAAATTTGTTAGTATTATTATTACCATCATTATCATTACAATTGGGTCCCTAGGTTTACATGTTAGAGATATGTATATAATCATTCTCAAGCGAATGTGCTCTCCTTTTTTTTTTAATGCGAATATGCTGTTAATCCGTCTAGTTTAATAGTATATCTACACTGATTCTATTAAATTTCAGGGTTTAACAGCATATCCACATGAAAGATAAAAAAATGAGGATGCCTGAACTCGATAAGAACTATATATATTAAAAAATGTTCCAATATAAGATCCTGGACTTCGTTAAAATTTGAGAAAATTATTCAGTTATATGTTTTAATAATAAAATATTTGGGAAACGTATGAGACATTATACTATTAAACTATATGGTTTAATAGCTTTCCTAAACTTCAATAAAATTCCAAATCCTAGATGAGATCAACACACAAGTAAATACATGGGAGAGATTTGTACCCTTTATAATCTTCACAATTGTTTACACTTATTTGCGACTCTTAATTGATCATTGATACACTTAAGGTCAAAATAAAATGAAATAAATGCAAAAACACTTTCTAATTATGAGAGTCATGAATACTTTTTCCTATTGTAGGGTGTTCTATACCTACTGCTACTAAATCCAATTTTAGTGGTTGAGATTTTTTATGTATGGGGTATCGACTTCATGGGTCCCTTTCCCCCTTCTTTTGGCCATCAATACATATTGGTTGCTGTTGACTACGTATCGAAATGGGTAGAACAATTCCATGTAGAACCAATGATCACAAGGTGGTGATAGGATTTTTGAAAAGCAACATTGTTTCACGCTTTGGATTTCCACAACCAATGATCACAGGGCTCCCCACCACGTGCAGCCAACCAAAAAAAATAAAAAGTTTTGGAGGCAGTTGGATTGAAATTACGGATTGGAACAACGCCGTATATATGTGTGTAACGTTGATCTAGCTTAGAATCCTTTACCTTATTAAAGTTCAAGAAAATTATTATACCGTAATAACTTTTTGATATCGTTTAGGATCCTTAGTTTTATTTTAAGTCTATAATTTTTAATTTACTGGAATCATGTATCTATACCTACTATAAAATAGGTAAATGGGGAATGAGAGTGGGGAGGGGGAATCATTCCCCACACAGGGATTCCCCATCCTCTTCCCACTAAATTTACTGGGGAATGAGGTGGGGAATGGAGGTGAAAATTTTTAGTGGGGAGGGGAATGGGGTATGACTCCCCACCCTCACTCCACCCCATTGCCATCCCTAAATTTGACATAATGTTGAATAAGATTTATTTACACAATTATAAACATATATATAATATTTTTATTGTGTATATGTAATAATTGATAACAAAAATAATATTTTATATTATTAATTTTATTTTTATTTTGTTATCTCAATATAATTTATAATAATAATATCTTTAAAGTTAGTGACTTTCTTTGCTAATTAATAAGGATAATTTTTTATTTTTATAATATATATGTATGTATATATATATATATAATTATATTAAATATAAAACTAATTCTTAAAATCAGAATATTGAAAAGCCACTCTTTCTCTTCTTTCCAAAATTTGTTGTAAGATGGGATAATTTTGCTAAAATTGACTTCTAAGAAAATTTACCCAACATTAAAATTAGTTTTTAGCTTTTTATAATCACTTTTGACTGGTTTTGAGTCTCCAAAAAGGAAACACCTATACCCCAATGGTTTGAGAAAATAATCACAAAGACCCCCAAGTTTTCCAAAAGCCAAAAAGGGACACCATAGAAAAATGACTTTAAAATTTTTTAACTAATACAAATTTAATATAAATAATATAATCTATTAAGTAGACTAATAATATTAAATTATATTTTATATTTAAAATAATATTAAAATTTTTAATTATTATATTTATTTTAATAACATATTTATATTTATTATAAAGATTTACATTTTACAATTAACAAAATATCTCCGTATTAATAATATTAAAGGTATTTTTTTACAACATATTCAAAAATAGTTTCAATTTAAATTTATTTATTTTAATATTATATTTCTATTTATTATTAATATTACTTTAATATAATAAAAATATTTTTAAATATTAAATTTATATTAAAATGTACATATTATTATATTTATTTTAATGTCATATTTCTATTTATTATGAAATTTAGACGTCAATTTTTTTTGGGTTTAGAGAGTCAATGAATATTATACTCAAAAGGAGGTCATGATATCCCTTATAGAAAATTTAAGGATCTTTATAACTATTTCTCCAAACCTTGAGGGTAGATATCCTTTTTCCTCCCAAATGTAATCTCGAACAGGCCTTTAGAGCAACATATGGCAGCTGGTAAGATATGCTACTAGTTTGTTTGTATTGCACCATAGAATCACTTAGAATGTAAGATACTTAATTAGAGAGTAAAAAATTTCCAAGCACTTGCTAAAAAAATTATCAATAACTCATTGATTTTATTTGTTGGTACCTCCTTCCATTAGTTAAAGGTGGAGGATCCGAGTCTTCCCAAGTGAATGTGAGAGTTTAAACTATTGTAATTTTTTCCATTAGATTTCTAAATTGGATTTTTTTGTACTTTTTTTTAAAGGATTGCTTCTAGGCTTGTTTTTATACTATTGTAGGTGATGGGTTTTTTTTTTTTTTTTTTACCTTCACACATATTTGTGGTTTGTGGAGAACTTGCCACGATTGTTGGCCTCGAATCGGAAGGGGTGAGTATATGAAAAAGACACTCTAATACCCAAGTTAGTGTTTAATCAAGATTAAAGAAAGAAGAAAGATGGAGAATATGGTTTTCTCTGTCTAAGTATGAACAATGCTTTTGGAAGCCAAAGAACCCTCCAGATTCAAGGCCAACGATCGTGACAATTTCTCCGCAAACTATAAATATATGTGAAGGTAAAAAAATCTAACACCTTCATTGGCACCGTCTATGGGGAAAAGTGGATTGATAGTAGGAATTAAAAGAAACAAGAAGGCACCAAGTAAATTTCTTTCTTAAGCATAGAACTTCTTTAAGTGAATGACGTTCCAAGCAATAGGGACCTTTTTTCCCATCAAGCGTTTGAATCTTGTAGACTTCTTTGCCAAGTGCATTCTTGATTTGGGATGGTCCTTCCCACTTTTCCACCATCTTTCCAGTATTGACCTCTTTCCTAACATCCATTGCTACTCTGAGGACAAGTTCCCCCTTCTTGAATTTTCGGAACTTGACGTGCCTTGTATAGCATTTCAATTCGTTGTTTATAAGCAGCCATGTGTACTACAGCTGCGTATCGAGCTTCATCAACCAAATCCTTGTCCAGTAATAGGGAGGCATTGTTTCAGCAAGCTGAGTGAGTTTAGACCTCAATTTTGGGAGGGTAGTTTCCATTGGGAGTATAGCTTTTATGTCGTAGACAAGGGAATAAGGTTTGTTCCCTGTTGGTCGCCTTTCCGATGTTCTATAAGCCCGTAGGACATTCGAAAGCTCCTTTAACCATAGCCCCTTCCGACTTTCCAGCTTCTTTTTTAGATTGTCAAAAATGGTTTGGTTGGTGATTTCCGCTTGTCCATTTTCCTGCGGATAGCTGCAGGATGAAAATCTATGCTCTATTCCTTGCTCTTGACAAAGTTTTTCCATATAAGCATTCTGGAATTGCTTTCCATTATCAGAAACTATGATCCGCAAAAGACTAAATCTAGTGATGATATTGGATTTGAGGAATTTGGTTACTTCTTTACTTGTGATACTTGAGTAAGCAGAAGCTTCAACCCATTTAATAAAATAATTGGTTGCTAGAAGTACGAATCGTACTCCTCCTGGAGTAGGTGGTAGTGGGCCCACAATATCCATTCCCCACGGACGGCACCAATGAAGGAGGTTGGAATTTACCTTCACACGTATTTTTGATTTGTAGAGAACTTGTGGCGCTTGTTGAACTCGAATCCAGTGAGTTGGGTACCTGAAAAAGGCACTACGACGCCCAAGTCAGTATTTGATTTAAGATTTAATGGGAATAAGAACAATAAATAAGGTTAAATTTTTCTCTTTTGAGGGATGAATACTGCTCTTCTTTTTTTGGCTCAGGAGGGATCTCCCTTTTTCTTAGTGAGATGATCCCTATTTATAGATGATAGGTGACATGGGTTTAGAGTTCTATCTTAGTCTCTCTCCCTGATGACACATGTCACCCACTATTTTTGCACACATGGATGTGAATTTGATCGTAGGGAAATAAACATGTTTATTCCATATATACCTCATTTATTTTGTTCCTATGTGCTTCCTTATTCTTATGATCTTGGGCGTGGTCATAGATTGGATATTATTTATTTATTTATTTATTTTTCCCGGATAGCTTCTTTTTTTTTTTTATATGGACACTTGGTGTAATTGGGTGACTATAAGTCATGGCACCTACAACTATACAGCTGTATTTTAGATAATATTAAGGGGAAAAAAGCACCGTACCCAATTTCGGTCTACTTAAAGAGAATAGAAGCCTTCGGGCCGACATGCGGCAAGTTGCTCATGCGGAAAAAAAAAAACAAAACAAAACATCGTATTTAGGCGGCGCCACACTACAAATAATGTTAATTGATCTTAATAGATCTCGAATTGTAGAACATCAGTAGTACTATAATTATAATTCCCAATAAAACTGTGTCTAAGCAAATTTATTATCCAATTCGTCTGCATAAAGACTAAAGAACCCTTCGCGCCGACATGCCGTAACTTACTCATGCAAAACCCACCGTATTTAAAATCTGTGTCTAAATTATAAAGGCACCGAAACCCAATAATCTGCAGAAGACAAACAAAGTCTCATTTAAATTTTGCCAAAGCAAATCGCAATGACAATAGAATCTGAGCCACTCAACAAGGTAATTCTTACCATAATGTCATCTGATTTATTTCTTAAAGGTTTATCTTAAAATTAAAAATAATTATAATAGTCTCTACTCTACCATATTTACTTTATTAGAAGCCCATGATTTTTAATTAGGGTTTTTATATGTTGCTTTATTGCTTTTAGCTGAAACAATAATATTTGATTTTTTTATTTTTTGTCCCCTTCTGGCATGTTAGTGTATCGAGAGAGACAATAATGGTATGGAACGGATTTCGCTTCTGATTAGAAATAAGATAAGTAAAACAAAAATTTGGGTAGTGATTATACTTGTGTTTTGCCCTTAATAAATCAAGGAAAAACTAGAATTGATGATCGCATTAGCGAACTACCGGATGATATTCTTGTAAATGTGTTATCACGATTGACTATGAAAGAAGAAGTACACGCCAGCGTCCTATCACGTTGATGGAGATGTTTGTGGAAGTTCTTTTCTGTCAAAAATAGCTGCTGCAAATCTAGAAGCCAACCGTTCTAGATGCAGCCCATTTTGAATACTACCATTTGTTGAAGAAGAAAGAAGAATTCACTAGCAGTAATTTTGGAATGAAGAAAAAAGAAGAAAAAAGAAAATGGAAGAAGAAGAAGGGTGCCGCCCAAGAAAAAAATAATAATAAATTTAATTGCCAATTTTGGCTATAAATAGTGAGGCTCCCTCCTCATTTTATTCACTCTATTTCTTTAAGTTTCTCTTCTCTATTTTGAAAAGAAAAAGAGTTGGTGAGAGTATTTTTAAGAGTTTTAGCAAACTCTTGAGTAATTAGTGAGTGAGAGATTGGGTGTATTGGGGGTCTGGATAGTGAGCCAAAATATTACAATACTTGTAATCCTCATATTACTAGTAAAATATTTTTCTTTTGTCTTCGCCCGTTGACGTAGGCTAAAAGTCGAACCACGTAATTTCCCGGTGTCCTCTTTCTGCTTGTTCTTTATTTTTCTTTCAATTTCATTTTAGTTGTGACCCTTTTTCACCCATCAATTTCCTAACATTTTCGGGTTGTTTGGATTTTGAAGATCCACTAGCAATGGCTAATTTGGAGTCCCATTTGGATATGCGAAGTGAGGCACTTGATGTAGAAAGGAAGAAGTTTATAAGTAAGGTCAATTTTGTTTTGAGATCACTTCAATGTCAAACTTGTTAGGAAATTGGTGGGTGAAGCAGACACGCAGCTAAAATAAAATTGGAAGACAATAAAGAACAAGCACAAAAGAGGACACCAGAAATTATGTAGTTCAGCTTTTAGCCTACGTCCACGGGCGAAAACAGAAGGAAAATATTTTACTAGTGAAAATGAGTTACAAGTATTGTGGTATTTTAGCTCACTACCCAAAATCCCAATACACCCAAACTCTCAAAACACTAATCACTCAAGAGTTTATTAAACTCTTAATACTCTCACCTCTCTAAAGGAAGGAAATGCTTCTCTCTCGATGGAATACATCAGCTCTTCATTTGCACTTCTATTTATAGCAAAATGATGGCCAAGAAAGTCAAACCGTGTTCCTCCTTTTCAAAACCGTGTTCCTCATTTTCTTCTTCAAACTGCTTTTTTTTTCCATTTTCCTCTTCAAGCATTTCGGCCCATTTTCAACATTTTTAGAAGAGTGGTGGCCCATATTCAACATTTCTCCCACTTCGAGATTTGATTGAGAACCAATCAATCTCCACACCATCATTTCTGCTTCACCATAATCATGTTGCCTACGTTTCTACTAGGCCACAAGAGGATTTTCTCCAGATAAACTTGTCAGCATTGATTGGCTTGGTCAAAACATCTACTAGGTTCTCCTTTGTATGGATTTTCTGTAAATCCACACTTCCGTCTTCCACTACTTCTCGAACGAAATGATACTGAACTCCTATGTGCTTTGTCCTGGAATGAAAGGTTGGATTCCTTGCAATATGTAAGGCACTCTGACTGTCACAATACACAAAAAATTTTTCTTGTTTGTGCCCGAGGTCCTCCAATAACCTTTGTATCCAAATAGCTTCCTTGCAAACTTGTGTAGCTGTCATGTACTCTACTTCTGTTGTAGATAAAGCCACAACGGTTTGCAGTTTCGAAACCCAGCTTACGGCTGATCCCGCAAGTGTAAACACATAGCCAGTAGTGGATTTCCTTTTATCAAGATCTCCTGCAAAATCTGAATCAACATAGCCCTTGACAGTAAACTCTGATCCTTCATAACATAATGTAACATCTGAGGTTCCTTTGATGTATCTCAGAATCCTCTTCACACCTATCCAATGCTCGCCACCAGGATTCGCCATGTATCGACTGACTGCTCCCACTGCTTGTGCAATGTCCGGTCTAGTACATATCATAGCGAACATCAAACTTCCCACTGCTAATGCATACGGTACTCGAGACATCTCCTTCCTCTCTACTTCATTGCTAGGACACATACTTGAGGATAATTTGAAATTAACAGGAAGTGGGGTAGAAATTGACTTACAATCTTGCATGTTGAAGTGTCGCAAGATTTTCTTCAAGTAGTTCTTTTGTGAAAGCCAAATCTTCCTATTATTTCTGTCTCGGTGAATTTGCATCCCTAGAATCTTGTCTGCTGGTCCCAAGTCCTTCATTTCAAACTCCCTAGCCAATTGTACCTTCAATTCTTAGGCTCGATCTTTGTTGGGGCCTGCTACGAATATGTCATCCACATACAACAACAAAATAATGAAATCATTATCTTTAAATCTTTTGTAATATGCATAATGGTCTGAACTGAGTCTGTTGTATCCAAGGCTCATGATGAATGAATCAAATCTCTTATACCAACACCTCGGTGCCTGTTTGAGACCATATAGAGATTTGTTCAACCAGCAAACCAAGTTCTCATTTCCTGTTTCTGCAAAATCTTCTGGTTGGAGCATATATATTTCTTCTTCAAGTTCTCCATGAAGAAATGCAGTTTTCACATCTAACTACTCAAGATGTAAGTCAAATATAGCACACATCGCCAAGACTACTCTAACTGTTGTGAGTCGAACCACTGAAGAAAATATCTCGTTGAAGTCAATACCTTCTTTCTGAGCATATCCTTTCACCACTAATCTTGCACGATACCGCTCCACTTGGTCATTGCCATCACACTTGATCTTGTAGACCCATTTGTTTCCAATGACTTTTCTTCCACATGGTAGTGATACAAGTTCCCATGTCTTGTTCTTGTGTAGAGCCTCAATTTCTTCCTACATTGCTGTCATCCACAAAGCAACATCTGAGCTGTTTAAAGCTTTATGGAAAGTTGAAGGCTCTCCATCCTCTGTTAAAAGATAGTATGCAACGTTGATCTCTGTGACATACTTCTGGAGCCTCGGACTCGACTGGTTCTTGTTCATCGTGCTCTGGTGCTACTTCAGAAGAATCTGAATCTTCTGGATTATTTTCCACATATACCGGTATAGTCTCTGACTTTTCTTTTACACTGCTATCATCCTCATCTCTCATTTGCAGTTAACCTTCTATAAAGATAACATCTCTGCTGATGACGATCTTGTGGGTAGTGGGGTCCCACAGACGATACCTCTTTACTCCATCAGCATACCCCAAGAAGATACATCTTCTAGATTTTGGATCCAGCTTTGTTCTTTCTTGGGCATTGTACATCACGTACACAGGACATCCAAATGCATGTAGGTAGGAATAATCAGCTGGCTTTCCAGTCCACATCTCCATTGCTGTCTTCAGCCCAATAGTTCTAGATGGCGATCGATTTACTATATAACAGGCAGTTTTGGCTGCTTCTGCCCAGAATGAATTGGGTAGACCAGCAGTCCTCAACATAGCTCTTATCTGTTCTATAAGAGTTCTATTAATCCGCTCTGCCACTCCATTTTGTTGAGGAGTATATGCCACCGTGAACTGCCTCTGAATATCTTCTTGCTTACAGAAAGCAAGAAACTCGCCGTCTGTATACTCTCCACCATTATCTGTCCTTAAGCACTTGATCTTTTTACTAGATTCAAGTTCCACCCGCACTTTGTATTCTTTAAACACTGGAAATACATCTGACTTTTTCTTAATTGGATACACCCAACATCTTCTGGAATAATCATCAATGAAAGTCACCATGTACTTTGCATCTCTCATGGATATATCCGGTGATTCCCAAACATCAGAATGAATTAAGTCTAGAATGCATGTACTTCTAGCAATAGATCTACTGAATTTTAATCTATGCTGCTTACTTGTAACACAATGCTCGCAAAATAGTAAACTTATCGATTTGAGCCCCATAAGTAATTTTCGCTCAGAGAGAATCTTCAAACCTTGTTCTGACATGTGACCAAGTTTGAGATGCCACATCATCGTTGACTCTTCTCCATTTGATGCGACACATGCATCAGCCTCCTGTAGTGTTTCTCCTTTAAGTATGAATATATTAGCACCGATCTTTTCTGCCTTCATCAATACAAGCGCTCCTTTAACAATCTTCATAATTATATTCTCCACATGAGTTTTGCACCCATGATTGTCTATTTGTCCCAAAGACAATATATTTTTCTTCAGGCCGTTGACATGTCGTACCTCCCCAATTGTGCGAATTGTACCATCAAACATTTTTATTTTGATAGTACCAATACCAGTAATTTCCAAGGCATGATCATCTCCCATATATACAGATCCTCCTGAGATAGGTTTATATGTGTAGAACTATTCTCTCCGAGAGGTAATGTGCCAGGTAGCTCCTGAGTCTATAAGCCAGACATCAGATAGTCGTTTTCTGCCTTTTGAAACAATTGTTGCCTCGGTGTAAAGAATTTCGCCATCATCCGAGGTACTTGCTACACACCCTTGAGCATTTGATGACTCAGGTTCTTTGCCATCTTTTCTCTTCTGGTTACTCCAACACTCTTTCTTGACGTACCCTTTTTTGCCACAGTTGTAGCATTTAACATTCTTCTTACTTCTGGATTTTGATTTACCATCATTTTGACTCCCACTGGGGCCACGTTCCGTTGATCTCCCTCTCGTCACCGATAGCGCCTCCGCTTGCTATGAACTTGCTTATCTGTTTTCCTTATTTTTCCGCCTGCTCTCCTCATTTAATACGGAGGCTGCAACATCGTTGAAAACTAGACTTTCCGCTGGATTGTTGTTCATCAGGTTGATGATGAGCTGATCATATGAATCTGGTAGACTTTGAAGTAGAAGCTCTGCACGTTCATTCTCCTCTATATTGTGACCCAACGTTGTGAGTTGTGAAAATAAAGTCTTCAAGGTGTTGATGTGGTCAGTCACCATTGTAGATTCCGCCATTCGAAGAGTATAGAGTTTCCTCTTTAAGAAGATTTTGTTGTGTAGTGACTTGGCCTCGTACAATTTTGTGAGAGTATCTCATATTTCCTTCGCTGTATTTTTCTCTGCCACACTGGATAATACTCCATCTGCAAGTGCCAAGTGTAGATCAGAAATGACGTTGCCATCTATCTCGTTCCACTTGTCATCAGTTATCTCCATGGGCCTTTCTCCAATTGCTGCCAAGCAATTATTTTTCCTCAATACAGCTTTTATCTTCATTTTCCACAACGAAAAATTATTTTCGTGAAATTTCTCAATTTCATACTTTGCCGCCATTTTGTTGATAAATACTGCACACAATTTAGTGTACCACCTTGAATAGTTGTGAGTATGTGTGAGAATGCACACCAGGAAAGTTTTCAAGAAAGACTGGAGGGGTCACAATAGTTCCACTTAAAACCCAGACTCCTTAAGCTCTTATCGCCTTCGTGACAGAACTTTCATAGACATGTACAAAACCACACAGTTGTTTTACTCACACCACTATTCCCTGCTTTGCACTGCAAAATTCTTAGATCGCTCCCACCGTTTCATGTGAATAGTACCGTATACGTGAACAATACCGTATACATGAATAATATCGTATACGTGAACAGTACCGTATATGTGAATAGTACCCTTACGTGAATAGTACCCGACTCCAAAAATACAACCAATAGCTCTGATACCACTGTTAGGAAATTGGTGGGTGAAGCAGACACGCAGCTAAAATAAAATTAGAAGACAATAAAGAACAAGCACAAAAGAGGACACCAGAAATTACGTGGTTTAGCTTTTAGCCTACGTCCACGGGCGAAAACAGAAGGAAAATATTTTACTGGTGAAAATGAGTTACAAGTATTGTGGTATTTTAGCTCACTACCCAAAATCCCAATACACCCAAACTCTCAAAACACTAATACTCAAGAGTTTATTAAACTCTTAATACTCTCACCTCTCTAAAGGAAGGAAATGCTTCTCTCTCGATGGAATACATCAGCTCTTCATTTGCACTTCTATTTATAGCAAAATGATGGCCAAGAAAGTCAAAACCGTGTTCCTCCTTTTCTTCTTCAAACTGCTTCTTTTTCCATTTTCCTCTTCAAGCATTTCGGCCCATTTTCAACATTTCTAGAAGAGTGGTGCCCCATATTCAACAGAACTATAGAAGGATTAAGAATATGTTTTGATGCTGTCTCTGATGATGATATTGCTAACTGGATTAATTTTGCTACAGAAAGGAGATTTCAAAAATTAGAGTTGGATTTTACCGAAGTTCAATTCGGTCACGGATTCGACAACACAATTTCACATCTCATCTTGATAGTTTGACCAACTTTTGGTCTCTCACATCCCTACGCTTGACATGCTTAGATATAACGGGAGAGACTGTTGAAAATTTGTTATCGAATTGTGCCTTTCTTGAGGTATTGAGTGTGGACGATTCGAATTGTTTTAAGAGTCTCAAAGTTTCTGGTCCATCACTCAAGTTGAGGCGCTTAGAGCTGAAGTATTTGTCATCAGACTTCATGGATCTTGAAATTGATGTCGGAAATATCATATCATTTGAATTTTTCGCTTATGACAACACTGTTTCTTTTGTAAATGTCCCAAGTTTTGCTGAGGTACACATTGTGTGCACTTATTCTCAGTACTTCACGCATAACCTTAACCAGTTTTCAAGTTTCTGTCGCAACTACAAACTCTTAAGCTGGAGCTTCAATCTGTTAAGGTTAATTTGTATGTTCGATCTTTAATTTTTTTAAATCTGTTATGGTTTGTATGTTTGATATTTAATTTTTAACAACTACTATTCTTTAATGTGTTTGTATGTACCAATAGTAGTATCTTTATCAAATTGTTTCAGGTGCTGAGGCGGTCCCCCACAATATTCCCATATTATTTAATCTTAAGCATTTGGAGTTGACAATTAAAGTCAAGGATGATGATTACTTTCTTCCTAGCATCTCCTTCATTACAAAGATTTTCGCTAGATTCTTTGGGAGCTGTAGTTGTATTTTCAGAATATCATTTTACCTATGCATATAATTATTTATAATTTTTTTTTTTTTGGTGCTTTTGTCTTGCGCCATGCAGTTATTCAAGGTAGAGGCTTCATCTGGATTTGTACGAACTGTCAAGGATCATCCATACGTAAGCCTCTGGGATTTAAGCATTAGGGAGGTAGAATTGATTGGATACATCGGGCTTACAACTGATACCTAGTTGTTGATTTGTTTGATTGAAAATGCTAAGCTGTTGGACAAAGTAACTCTTTATCCTTGTCCACCCGTCTTCCTTGGAAAGCCAATAGATTTGTGCCGTAGAGAAACCGAGGAGTATCAACCTATTAGAAAGCGCGCTATTGAGTTTGCAGCAAACTATCCTCAGTTGGACTTTGTAATACCATGAATTATCATCATCTGTATTGGTTGTTTGATAAAACAATTTGCTGTGGTTCTGTTGAGAAAAGTATGACTATGATATCTGAGCTTTCATTTGCGTATACGTGTATTCTTTAAGTAGGATTAGGATCAAGTACTACTTTCCTAAAATAAAAATTTGTTGGAGTTTTGCCTATAATATTCCAAGTTCTAACATTAAAATTCCAAGTATGAGACCAAGTTGCCGTTAAGGAAAATCTTGATTTTTATTCATTGAAAAAGCCGGATTATTCATAAATAAAATTAAGCAGCAGATATCAACGGTGATCACATGCATTATATATAGCTAAACAGATATCATCGGTGATCACATACCTTATGTATAGCTAGCTAGGTTCGATTTGAGCGGACAACGTAAGTTGGAATGGCAGCAGTGTTATATCCATTGAAATTGGTTCCACGAGCCCTCGTATAGGCACCCATTTCAGAAAACACAAGCCAATCGGTCACCTCGAGTTCGGGCAACTTGTGACCTGAAAACACCTCGTCGGCTGCATCACACGTTGGTCCGAATACCTTTGAATTGTAAGTCCTCGACAGTCCCTTGCTCGTGGTAAGGCTGGAAGCAAGAGTTAAAGGGGTGCACTTAGCAATTGCTTCATCGTAGTTTACCCAGTCAAATGACCCGTACTTCCCGTCGTTAATCCAATAGTTTCTCATCTCACCATGAACACGCTTCCCAATAATTTGAGTGTAAAGGGTGAAAGCCGAGTAGGTGAAGAACCGACCAGGCTCTGAAATCACTCTCAGACTCGATCCTGGTAATAATTCGTTCGGAAAATAAGCATGAAGAGCTTCTTTTATGATCGAGGCCGCTTCTTGGAATGATTTTGTGTTTGAATTAGTGAAGCTGAAGCCGCCACCGATATCTAGCACACGCATTTTGTTGTTACCCAAGCGAGCTGCTGTTTCAAAGACCGCTTTAGCCGCCGCTATGGCTCCGCGATATGCAGCAAATTTTGTAGCAGCGCTTCCTATGTGGAATGCCACACCAACTACAGAGAGCCCTGAAGCTTCAGCGGCTTCGAGAAGAGGCACAATTTCCTGAGGATGATGATCAACACCGTATTTGGAATCCAACGGATGCTTTGCTCCGCTATCATCCGGGGGTTTGATCCGGATCAATAAGTCACATTTCGGATGCCACTTCCGAATCTTGTGCAGCTCCTCTACTGAGTCAAAAGTTGTCAAGTTGACGCCAACATTCGCGGCATACTTAATGTGAGAAACAGGCTTACACGGGTTTGCATAAATGATACGATCCGGTGAGACACCTAGTGCCAAAACAGCTTCAATCTCAGATCGGCTCGCACAGTCAAAGTTTGAGCCCAGAGCTGCAAGTGCCTCGAGAAGGGCTGGCTCAGGATTGCACTTGACGGCATAGTGAGGATGAATCATCGGAAGTTTTGAGATCATCTGATTGTAGAGAGTAACCACAACACCTAAATCGAGTATGTAAAAGGGTACTTCATCGAACTCTTGTCTCTTCAATATTGTGGACCGCACGAATTCAGTCAGCTCTTCTTTTGTTACCACCGTCGTGACTCTCTGGCCTCCCATTACTTGTGCATCCAAATGCAATAATGTGCTTGGAGTTCCCTTTGGGCACGAGGCCATGGCAAATAGATGAAGGAAAGATTGGGATAAAGGATGTGGTGTGGCCTTTTGGACAGCATAAAAAAAAATACATAGAGATTTGAGGTGAAAAAGAAAAAAATTGAAAATCTTTTTGAGTTGTTGATGAGTAATGGGTTTGTTTGTCGAAATGTGATATCAACATGTCGGTGCCCGGGTCATAATCAAATCAGAAGTGGGGTACCCAGATCCGTGAATCAAAGCCATATAAAACACGTTTCAAAGTAAAAATAATAATTAAGATTTATGAAATCTGAAATCTTATCTTTTTCTTTTGAAGGGCTGAAAACTTCAAAAGAGTATATATATTTTTTATTCTTTTAATAGATTTTTTTTTTTTTTGAAGGATGACTTTCATTCAAAGAACCAAAAGGCCAACAATACAAATGCCATAAGGTGCAAATTGTTAACATATATGTTTCCATAATATTGATTTTGATGATAACAAACAAGATTAAGAATGATTAATCTTTTAAGCTCAAATTATTTAATATTCTTTTTAAATAAATCATTATTTTCACATTATAAATGTTTTATATTTAATGGAAAAATGATTTTATGAAATTAGTTGTTTTTCAAAGTTTATGGTTTAATTGAAAGAATTTTGAAAACTTTGAAATAAACAAGTATTGCTTGAAATCTTGGTAAAGGACTTATTTGAAAAGTGTAATAGCATTTTGGGCTATACCATAATTTCAGAAAGTTTTGGGATTAACAAAGCATTACTTAGAAATTCTGAAATTGGACCTATGTGCAAATTTTCATAACGTCTTGGACCGTAATATAGTTTTATAAAGTTTCGGGGTCAAACTATAAATTTAAAAAATATTTTCACTGTAGCAATCACTGTAGCAAACGGCTAACCGTTTATTTAAAACGGCTAACCGATAATTTCCAGAAAGCATGTTCTGCAAAGTATTGTTAAAATGATGATTCTGGAAACTAACGGTGAACCGTTTACTGAAAACAGTTAACCGATTATTTTCAGATTGCTAACCTTGAACCGTTTAGTAAGAACGGTTAAACCAAATTTGTTTTGCAGGTCTCTGGAAATTAACGGCGAAAGGGTAAGCCTAAACGGCTAACCGTTTATTTAAAAATTGGCCCAACGGTAACTTTGACCGGCCTAAACGGTTAACCGTTAATGGTTAACGGCGAACCGTTTTCTAGCAGACAGTCTATAACGGGTAGTTTTTTCACCTCCAACTATAAATAATCTCAATCCAATTCAAACAAGAAGATTTCCAACGATCATCATTGAGCAAAATATTGAGAATACAACTTTCATTGAGCTTTAAATCTTTGTATTCATCTCATTCATTCACACATTGAGCTTTCATTTGTGATCAAACACATTGTGTGAGAGAGATTCATTTGTAATCCTTTTTGTAAAATCAAGTTAAAAGATTGTAAGTGTTGGGATACACTTGGGTTAAGAGATTGGAGATAATCTCTTGTTGTAAAGGTCCATTGACACCTTGGAAGTCAATTGTAAGCGTTTGAAGCCTTGGGAGGCTAGCTTAGTGAAATCCTCAAGCCCGGTGAGCTTGGAGGCGTGGACGTAGGCGGGGATTGCCGAACCACGTAAAAATCATTGTGTTTGTTTTCTCTTCCCTTACTCTTTTAATATTGTGCATGATTGAATTTATTGTTTTCAATTTGATTAAGGCAATAGATTAAATTGTTGTGTGGTTTGCCTAGGATAATTTTTAAAATCCCAATTCAACCCCCCTCTTGGGTTGCCTAGTTAGTATTTCACAAATACAAGACTACATTCGACTTAACTACTATGAATAGGATAAGAAATTATGATTCCAGTCTAACTTTATATAGCCTCAAATAATAAAACAAAGATATTAAAATCACCAAACACTAAGGGGCTATTTATTTATTTTTTATTAATGGCTTAATTGACTTAAGTTCAATCAGTTAAGTCATTAAGTCCATTTGTTTATGTCAACTTAATGAAAATTTTCAGTCATTAAGTTATTAAGCCAATTTTTTAGCTTTTTGCTTAATATAAAAAGTCTAAATGATATCATAAAAATATATTCTCTAAAATATCCCTATCTAATCAATTAATTTTTATCCGTTCCTAAATAAAATTTAATAGTTAGTATTATTTTTATAACTTATGATAATATAGTGGTAGACTATTATTATTTTTATCTTTTTATTTTCTTCAAATTAGCATTATTTATCTTCATAATTTTTAGAAATATTTTTCATATAAAAATATTATAAACTACAATAAAATTGATTAACATATATTAATACATGATATAAAGGGTTGTATTCAACTGAAAATAATTTATATTAAGATAATATATTATCTTATTTAAGTTGTTTGAAATGTTTATTATTTGTTTAACATTTATAATTTATAAGGACATAAATGTAAAAATACTAGTTTTCAATTTTTTAAAGATAAAAAACAAACAACTTAATACTTGTAGCAATTAAGACAAAAAAAAAAAACAAACATCTCATTCAAATTCAGACATTTAGTTCTATTAAAAATTTAGATTAATTTAGATCTATTCAAATTTCAAACAAAAAAACAAATGCCACCTAAGAACTTCTAATTCCTTATAGGAGAGGAAAGATTTCACCCATTAAATCTCTAAAAACCTGAGAAATTTTATGAAACTATACTCACCTCAACTATTGTAGGTGAAATCCCCTAACAATCAAAAAAGAAAAAATCAAAGTATCTAATTACAAACAATAATACAACATAATACAATACAATACAATATTAAAAAACAAAATAAAGGACATAAACATAAAACAGAAGAAATAAACAACCACAGCAGCTCCCCTAACACCAATAAGTCCACCGACAACAACAAGCGCCAAAGCAAAACCACAGTTACTGAAGAGAGAGAAGAGAGGATTTTAGGGTTTGGTTTGAATGTCTTCCAATTTGTTGCATATTTGCAACATGGGTAAAGGCTTTGAGTTCTCAGAAATGAAAAATATATGGCACTTAAAAAGAAAACTTGTAGAAGGAACCACACTTACATTCCATTGACAACGCCTCGAGAGGAGGTGAAATTCCAGAGCAAGTCATCCACAACTTTCGGTAATGGAACTCCGTATATCTATCATTAATACTCAATCGATGGACGTTTATCAACCATACTCTCAATTACCTGATCTTTGCATAAGCTCGTGTTAGACTCAATGTTGTCAAAGAAGAGTACTTCACATTACTTCTTGGTGAATTCAGCTTACACTCTGTTAACTCCAATAAGTCAATTGATTTTCTGAAGAAAACAATTTGGGGCAAATTGTACAATTTCTCGACAACTGATATCTCAATTAATTTAGGTTTTCAGTAAGACATGGGCTTTCAAATGATGGATTAGTTGCACTGCAGTCCTTTTTGTTGACAAAAATATTACACTTAATCAGTAACGTATATTACACTGTTAAACTAGAGTTTGTTTCTCGCTTATAACTAAATCGAGATATGTATGACAATTATCAATTCAAGGATTATTAGATGGAGGGTGTTATTACAAAAAGAAGTGGGGGTGTCACAGCCTTAAATTTATATTTACGTCCCTGTCAGGAATTTGGAAATGAGCTTGGATTATTAAATTATTAGTTTGAAATTTAAATCTATGGGGCGTTGGATTCTTCATTTTACAGGTATTTTGCCAGCTGTTTAACTTGGGAGATTTTAACCTACTGATGCCGTTACTGTGGTTTTAAATGATATCTGCGATGAAATAAAAGCTCTGGCAGTAAATAAATTAATTAGTGGGAAAAATCCTGTCAGAGATTTCAAAAGAATGGGTGAGGTGTAGGGATGGCAAAAATCCCCACGGGGTGCTTTCGGGGATTTTTCCTATTCGGGGAGGGTACGAGAATAATTTTATACCCAATTTTTTATTCGGGGAGGGGACGGAGAAAATTTTTTACCCAATTTTTTATTCGGGGAGGGGACGGGGATGAGGTGGAATCCCCATCCCCTACCCATTTCTCCATTTTAATTTTTAATTTTATTTTTATTTTTATTTTTAAAATTACTAATAAATAAATAACAAAATTATAAATATTGTTAAAAATAATAAATATCAAAATAGTTGTATGTTGGGAAAGTGGTCACCCTTTGTCGGGAATTAGTTTAAGAGTATTAATTGAAGTTTTCACCAACTGTTTATTGCTTTGATTATACTGGTAGTAGTTCTTGTACTAGATTTACAGGGGATTCTTATAAGAAAGCAACCAAATGGATAACAGGTTTTGATGATTATGTAAACAATGGAGATTGTGCAGTTGTTGCAGATGAATTAGATTCATATTTGGATGAGAAAGTTATACCCCGGAAGGAAGATTTTAATATTTTGAGTTGGTGGAAGACAAATGCTAATAGGTATCCTACATTAGCTTGAATTGCTATAGATATTTTGGCAATTCCAATTACAACAGTTGCTTCTGAATCAGCTTTTAGCACCAGTGGTAGAGTTGTGAGCCCATACCGTAACAAACTTTATAATTTAATGATTTTTTTTTGAAGGGCTGAAAATAATAATTAATATAAAACACATAAACTTCAAAGCCATATAAAACACGTTTCAAAGTAAAAAAAAATAATTAAGATTTATGAAATCTAAAATCTTATCTTTTTCTTTTGAAGGGCTGAAAACTTCATAAGAATATATATTTTTTATTCTTTTAATAGAATTTTTTTTTTTTTTTGAAGGATGACTTTCATTCAAAGAACCAAAAGGCCAACAATACAAATGCCATAAGGTGCAAATACAAGACTACATTCGACTTAAATACTATGAATAGGATAAGAAACTATGATTCCAGTCTAACTTTATATAGCCTCAAATAATAAAACAAAGATATTAAAATCTCCAAACACTAAGGGGCTATTTATTTATTTTTTATTAATGGCTTAATTGACTTAAGTTCAATCAGTTAAATCACTAAATCCATTTGTTTTGTCAACTTAATGAAAATTTTCAGTCATTAAGTTATTAAGCTAATTTTTAACTTTTTGCTTAATATAAAAAGTCTAAATGATATCATTAAAATATATTCTCTCAAATATCCCTATCTAATTAATTAATTTTTATCCGTTCCTAAATAAAATTTAATAGTTAGTATTATTTCTATAACTTATGATAATATAGTGGTAGACTATTATTATTTTTATTTTTTTATTTTCTTCAAATTAGCATTATTTATCTTCATAATTTTTAGGAATATATTTCATGTAAAAATATTATAAACTACAATAAAATTGATTAACATATATTAATACAGGATATAAAGGGTTGTATTCAATTGAAAATAATTTATATTAAGATAATATATTATCTTATTTAAGTTGTTTGAGATGTTTATTATTTGTTTAACATTTATAATTTACAAGGGCATAAATGTAAAAATACTAGTTTTTAAATTTTTTAAGATAAAAAACAAACAACTTAATACTTGTAGCAATTCAGACAAAAAAAAAAGACATCTTGCTCAAATTCAGACATTCAGTTTTATTCAAAATTTAGATTAATTTAGATCTATTCAAATTTCAGACAAAAAAAAAATGCCACCTAAGAACTTC
The DNA here is from genome assembly GCF_022201045.2 of Citrus sinensis. Lineage (NCBI taxonomy): Eukaryota > Viridiplantae > Streptophyta > Magnoliopsida > Sapindales > Rutaceae > Citrus > Citrus sinensis. The sequence continues at coordinate 35,284,536 of NC_068558.1, read as the reverse complement.
TAATTCCTTATAGGAGAGGAAAGATTTCATCCATTAAATCTCTAACAACCTGAGAAAATTTATGAAACTAGTCATACTCACCTCAACTATTGTAAGTGAAATCCCCTAACAATCAAAAAAGAAAAAATCGAAATATCTAGTTACAAACAATAATATAAAATAATACAATACAACACAATATTAAAAAACAAAAATAAAGGACATAAACATAAAACAGAAGAAATAAACAACCACAGAAGCTCCCTTAACACCAATAAGTCCACCGACAACAACAAGCGCCAAAGCAAAACCACAGTTATTGAAGAGAGAGAAGAGAGGATTTTAGGGTTTGGTTTGAATGTCTTCCAATTTGTTGCATATTTGCAACATGGGTAAAGGCTTTGAGTTCTCAGAAATGAAAAATATATGGTACTTAAAAAGAAAACTTGTAGAAGGAACCACACTTACATTCCATTGACAACGCCTCGAGAGGAGGTGAAATTCCAGAGCAAGTCATCCACAACTTTCGGTAATGGAACTCCGTATATCTATCATTAATATTCAATCAATGGACATTTATCAAACATACTCTCAATTACGTGATCTTTTGCATAAGCTCGTGTTAGACTCAATGTTGTCAAAGAAGAGTACTTCACATTACTTCTTGGTGAATTCAGCTTACACTCTGTTAACTCCAATAAGTCAATTGATTTTCTGAAGAAAACAATTTGGGGCAAATTGTACAATTTCTCGACAACTGATATCTCAATTAATTTAGGTTTTCAGTAAGACATGGGCTTTCAAATGATGGATTAGTTGCACTGCAGTCCTTTTTGTTGACAAAAATATTACACTTAATCAGTAACGTATATTACACTGTTAAACTAGAGTTTGTTTCTCGCTTATAACTAAATCGAGATATGTATGACAATTATCAATTCAAGGATTATTAGATGGAGGGTGTTATTACAAAAAGAAGTGGGGGTGTCACAGCCTTAAATTTATATTTACGTCCCTGTCAGGAATTTGGAAATGAGCTTGGATTATTAAATTATTAGTTTGAAATTTAAATCTATGGGGCGTTGGATTCTTCATTTTACAGGTATTTTGCCAGCTGTTTAACTTGGGAGATTTTAACCTACTGATGCCGTTACTGTGGTTTTAAATGATAGCTGCGATGAAATAAAAGCTCTGACAGTAAATTAATTAATTAGTGGGAAAAATCCTGTCAGAGATTTCAAAAGAATGGGTGAGGTGCTTGTTCTGGAACGACAGAAGTGAAAGAGGATAGACATTAAGGTGAAGCAAGATGAGAACAGAAAAAGGCAAGAAAAAATTGGAAAGGGAAAGACGAAGTTGGTAATGTAAAATGAAATGTCTCTTGCGTTTGTCTTGTGATTTTCGGCCCAATTACTCTTCTAATGATCAATTCAACCTCTAATCTCAACACATTATTCCACTGAAAGAGAAAAAAAGGTCTCTTTTCAAACTATATCAAGAAACAATGTAAAAAGTTTCAGCAAACTTCAGTTAAGCTTAGCTCAACACAAACACAATCGTTGATTATAATTTATGGTATCACAAATTTACGTTGAGGAAATTTTTCTGCCAACTCACAATATCACTCTTTCCAGCAGATTGATACTCCTTAGTGTCCCTGTACGGCAATTCCATCGGCTTTTCCAAAATCATGGGTGGACAAGCATTAAGAGTCATATTTTTCCAGCAACTCAGCATCCTCAATCAAACAAATCAAAAAGTCAACATTAGTTGTAAGCCCCACGAACCAAATCAATTCCACCTACTTAACGGTTAGATCTCTGATGCCTCCAATTCACTTTCAGACTCTTAGGTGTTGTTTAGTTGGGAGAAGAGAATGGAGGAGAGGAAATAATTTAAATTTTATTTTCATTTTCATTGTTTGGGTGGACAAAATATATAATGATTTAATTTCCATTAGAGTTTAATATCTATTATAATGTAGAATTTGAATTGCACACCAAGGAGTGAGGAATTTAAATTTCTCTTATGTTGAAAACTAAAATTTTCAAAATTACCCTTCAATTTTTTAACTTATTTAATGCTATTAACAATTATTATTTATAAATTTATTTTATCAATTTAATATTATAAATGATTTATATTAATTAAATTTAATGAATGATTTATGAAACTTAACAAAATAAATAAACTTATTTATTTATTTAATATGAAAATATAGAAATATAAATTAACCGTCACTGGAACTCCACCAGACCGTCGGCAGATAGTAGTCAAACCATCGTCGGAACTCCGTTGGACTGCCACTAGAACTCCACTGGACCACTACCGGAACTTCGTTGGACCATCGACGAGCAGTCACCAAAAAATCGTTGAAACTCTGTAGGAAAGTCGCTGAAACTCAACCAGACCGCCGTCGACCACAATCGAAACTTTGCCGGATTGCCTTTTTTACGTTATAAAGGTTTGGTATTGATATTGAATTATATTTTATTACTAATATAGATAGTTTAATATTTAAGGCAAAAGATAAATTTGTCCAAGGAAAAAAAATATAATTCCTTTCCCTATCAAATTTTATATCAAACCAAACAATGAAATATAATTTCACTATTCTCCTCTACTCCTTTCTTCTCCATTCCCCTCCATTCCACTCTTTACCTCTCCTCTCCTTTCTTCAAACCAAACATGGCCTTAAGTGAATTCAAATTTCTAAACACTCAACGCCTCTAGAAAGGGACATTTAGATCATATCTTGCTTGATCTCACGTTTACGTTTCATCATCCTTGCACTAACAGTCTTCTTCTATTATGCAATTTCTTAAGTGATCTCATTGAGGAAATTCAGTAAGTGATTTTCAACGGCCTCTCCCGTTATATCTAAGCATCTCAAGCGTAGGGAAGTGAGAGAACTAAAGCTGGAATAACTAGCAACATGGGATGCAAAATCGTATTGTGGAATTGGTAAAATATAGAACTTTAATAAAATCCAACTCTAGGTTTTTTTTTTTTTGGATAAAAACTCTAGGTTTTGAACACTCCTTTCTTTTGCAAAGTTAATCCAATTAACAATATCATCATCAGAGACAACATCGAAATATTTTCTTAATCCTTCTAAATTTAATCCAATTTAGTAAAACCCTTATATTAACAATATCTTATTAGTTTATGGCACCACCCTTTAGTTGGCAACTTAATTTATCTTGTTTAGCACTGATCCAATCCTCTCATGATATGATATTCTCTTGAGCAAATTTTAATCACGCGATTGATGATTAATAAATTAAAGAATAAAAATAGTTAAATTATAATCATACACTAGCACTAAAAATATAAGTAGTACACAATTTTTTAAAGTTTAGAAGAACCTTAATCAGGAGAGGATCCTAACTTGTTTAGCGCACACAAAGCCAACTCAACAATAGCCAAATTTTTACACCGAGTCTTTGCTGGTTTATTAATAATTGTATTGTAATGAGTTGGTTCTTCTATATTTTTTATTATTACACGGTGAAATATTAATGTTAACCGAAGGTAACCATTAACCACAGCAAGGACCGCATTACGCGGTCAGTCACCACCACAACCAAACTCAATGGTTGTTGGTGTTAAACTCGGTGTTGTTGAAATTCTCATTACTACTTTTGCTAAAAGGCATAACTGTCACTTTTCATCTTTTGTTTACCATAAAACTACCATTAAAATTTTGGCCACTATTTGGGGGATGAAAAAGGGAGCACGACCAGAGGCTGCTTCGTGGATAATTCTCCTTATCCTTGCAAAAAGAAGATCAAGCATAAGTGGGCGAGTGGGGGGAAGCGAGGAGAAAACCTGTCCAAGTCAACTATGAGGCTTGGTCAAAGGTCAATCCACGATTTCTCCCAAGATATCTTGTCCAAGTCAACTACATGTAATGCATCCACTAACGATCATGTAGTGCATCCACCAACGATCGTGCGTCAAAATTGGGCCAATGGTTTTGGCTACGTGTAAAAAGCCCCAACTAGGTAAGTAAGTTTTTCTTCTTTCTCTCTTTTTTGGTGGTACTCTCACTCTCTCTCTCTCTATAGAATCAAAATCCTTTAATTTTCTCTAAGATCAATTGGAAAAAGCTTTCTTATTAAAAAACAAAAGACAAACAAAATTAAGCCACGTAAGTTGTGGCAAAAGCTTTTCTCATAAGGTGCAGAAACTGACTTGAGCATTGGAAGGATCACGCGAGAAAAATATCTGGCGCCCCACCTAACCGTTTTTGTGAACGGAGGTGGATTTGTTTAGAAAGTGCTTGTCGTCAAAAGAATATGCTCAAAATAAGGAGGTGTAAGTAGGATCCGTCTCCCATCAAAGAAATTCAAGTGTTGAGACGGTCATCTCATTGCAACACAGTTTAACCAGATTTCAATATCAACAGCCACCAAACTCAACGTTGTCTAAGGGCAAAGAGTTCTCATCAACTTAACAAGTTGTGGACGATGAAACTTTAACGGTAATAACAGAAATTTTATTGCTAGTCAAAGGGTGGAGTTGGGGTGGGCCAATAGAGGCCTTGGCCTTGTAGGCCCTAAAAATTTATTCTACAAACTATTGTGCCAATAAAATAGATTGTTTTTGAATTGGCCCTCATAACTTTAACGTCGTTGCATTTTACTCCAATTTTTCTTGCTGTTTTTATTTTTTGAACAATGGGTGGTAGGTGATCTTGCTATGTCCATATCGACGGCGTGTGGAAGCGTTAGAGACTGTTATTTTTGCTTGATAAACCTGAGAGATTTTTTGTTCAAAAAGTTAAAAGAATTCTAAAATTTCATCATTTACCATAATTAGAATCATTTAGTCTACGCAAATGGATACCATTTGAAAAGATGTTAAAGTAAGGCGCCATTAATATTTAGAAAATATATATAAAAAAGAAACGAGAAAAAAGAAACAAGAAAAAAGAAACAAGAAGTTGATAAGTGATTGCCAAATGAATACGTAGCACCAAAATTTTTAATATATAATTATGATTATATATACAATGCTGTCTAGCCTCAATTCATATCTTGACTCTATTGCTTAATACACATTCCTCACAAATTCCAAGGACTCTATTGTGTCTCCACCCAAAACTCTCTGTTTTGACAGTTCTCTTAATCACCTCTCACTCATATGGCCTAATCTGAAGTGTCACAACATGGTTTTGTTTAGATTCTGGTTTGAAACTCCAACATCTCCTGTAGTTGCTGACCCTTGAAGAACATACAGGTCATTGTCTAAGTTTCCTTTCATTAACACCATAGACCCTTTCAGCACTTTTAAAGTTCCTGACTCAAGTTTGATTACACACCCCATTTACACCCCATTTTGTCAAGCATGCCAAGGGAAATCAAATTTCTTTTCAGATCAGGGACATGTCTAACATCTGCTAACTCTCTTATTGTACCATGAAGCATTTTCAATTTAATGGTGCCTCTGCCAATTACAAATATCCCACCATCATAGGCTTCATAGTTCTTAAAGAAAGTTTTATTAGGGCACATATGGAATGAACAACCAAAATCTAATACCCAATTACCTCTTATTACGCCATCAGAGACTATGAGAACTCTAGCAGAGTCATAACCATCAGATTCTTGTCCTTCCGATGCAACAGCAGCATCACCAGTCTTCTCTTTTATCTCTTTGTTCTTACTCTTCCTCTCTGGACAATCTTTCTTAAAGTGGCATTCCTTATGGCAATGGAAGCACTTCATATTTTTAGGTCTGGACTTGGATCTTTTCTTCTTTCTCTTACCACCTTCTCTTTTTTTGGCCTCCCCCTAGCTGTTAATCCTTCTCCATGACTTGTTTCTTTCTTGGTTGCAGCCTTGGAACTCAATGTCTCTTTGACATCCAGCATTAAGAGAGTCTATCTCCCATACATGGGAGTATCAACCAGGTGCTTGTAAGAACTTGGCAGAGAGCACAACAGAATCATGGCTTTGTCTTCATCATCGATCTTTACATTAATGTCTTCAAGATCCAAAATGATCTTGTTAAAAGCATCAATGTGATAAGAGATTAATGATACTTCTTCGATTCGGAGTGTATAAAGCTTCTTTTTAGTGGCTAACCTCTTAGCCATAGACTTTTTGGTATACAAGTCTTCAAGCTTTTTCCACAATCTAGCTGTAGTTGTCTCTCCTCCCACTTCTCTGAGTACACCATCTCCAAAACTCAAGATAATTGCATTGTGAGCCCTATCAGGCACATTTAAAAGATCCTTCTCTGACCCCTTTCTTGGTTTCTTGGATGATGTGGCTTCAGCAAGGGCTTCATCCAAGCCTTGATGTACCAACAAGGCTTTCATCTTGAGCCTCCACAGATGAAAGTCATTTTCGCCTGTAAATTTTTCTCCCTCAAGCTTAGGAGCAGCCATTTTAGATCAAGAATTTTAGAGAAAGACTCTGATACCAATTTGTTCAACGAAGAACCAGTGCAATAATGGAAATGGCTCACCAAGATCCACTCAACTAAGTTCTTGTATCTAAAATGACAAGATAACCAACCAACGATCCAACGTAATGCTTAAACGATCAAGATAAACAAAACAAATCAATGAATAAACCAAAGAACAGAAAGATAACACAAAGAAAATTTATAGTGGTTCGGCCATGGAAGCCTACATCCACTTGTGAAAAGGTGAACCCATGCTTTACTGAATGAGAGTGTGCAGAGTACAAGTTTACATAGAAGATTACACTTAACACACATTCTAGCATCCCAAAGTACCAAGCTATATATACAAGTAAATATTGATCTGGAAATATCTATCAGTCACCAGCACACATCCCCTATGCTCAGTAACAAAACCCAACTACTTTCTGTGCTTGTAACAACCTTTAACAGAGTTTGAACCAGCCCCCTGACCACGTGTCTTCATCTCATTTGCCTTAAGTGATAAAACGACAACTTTAAGCTGTCGTTTTGTTTAATTGAGTCACGTGCTCAGTCACATGTTTTACTAGCACACACAGCTGATATCAGATGCTTGTCATATAGCTTTCTTCAGGACTTCAACTAACATGTCATAGTATTATTGAGTCTTCAACCGACTTGTCTTACTCGGCTGAGAGCTTCAAATTTGTAGTTCATACTTCAACACCTACTTCAACAAGTAATAATAAAGAAATCTAAATATTGTAATTACTAGGAATATACTCCCTCTTTCAAGTTTGGATCAATTTAAAAAACCTTTATTCTCAAAGTTCAAAACTTGTACGTTCGACCCGACAACTTATTTAGTGCAAACACTATGAAAGGTTTTACTTTCCTATTTAAATATTAAAAAAAAAAAAGGCAACAACCAGCGGCATGCTTTCCTTTTCAATAATTAAATGAGGGCCTCTTACATAAAGATATTTGATGTGACATTAATCAATCAATACTGATATATGATATATGGCCCGAAATTTCATTTAAGGAAACTACCAAAATCTACATTTTATGTTAAAATCAATTCAAATCAGAGCCCCAAAAAAAAAAATTGGTTTACCAGAATTTCCGTCCGTATTTTATTTTTCTTAATCAATTGGTCGAATAATTTTGAAAGTATTTTGCCCGATCCATTTCTTTTATTCCTTCGCATGCTTTATTAAAGCTTCTTTTCCCCTTGGTTCTGAATTCCAAATCGTAATTTATAAATTGAACAATAAGCAACTCAGCCACTGAGCTTTACTGATCAATATCAGTTTTTAAATCAATGATTGAGCGCAGCTAAAGAAAGAAAATTTTTAAATCATTGATCTATAGTGACAAATTATCCAAATTAATTGAAGATCAATTTGGAAAACGCTTTATTGTTATTAGAATTCATTAGAACAAATATTTGCACCATAAGAAAGAACCTTCCCAAATAAATTGAAATGCAACATCAATGATTGAGCACAAATTTTTAATTTCGAGAAATCTTCCCTTTTTATCAGTGGCAACGTACAGCAAGATCAAGCTGAGGCAATTGGGAATCTATTTCAGCTCAATATTGCGTCGAGACATGAGAAATATCTAGGCTTGCCGTCTATGATCAGGAGAAAGAGAAGCAGTTTTTTCAATGACATCAAGCTGAAGGTTTCAAATAAGATCTCAAGCTGGCAGCATAAATTCTTTTCTTGTGGAGGGAAAGAAGTCTTAATCAAAGCGGCTGTTCAATCCATCCCAGCCTACGCAATGAGCGTTTTTAAAATTCCGGTGGGTGTTTGTGATGATATTCAAAAGATGGTGGCAAAGTTTTGGTGGGGCTCCAAGAGGGAAGGGAGGAGTATTCACTGGGCGAAGTGGGAAAAAATGAGCCAAGCCAAGTGTTTGGGAGGGATGGGATTTCGTGACTTCTCAAGCTTTAACCGAGCCCTTCTAGCAAAGCAAGGCTGGAGGATTCAGCAATGTCCAGACTCGCTGGTGGCAAGGGTCCTGCAAGCTAAATATTTCCAGTCAAAAAATTTTTTGGATGCTAAACTCGGCTCAAACCCCTCATATATTTGGAGAAGCCTTCTGTGGGGAAGGAAAATTATTTGTTCGGCCTCTAGGTGGAGAGTTGGCAATGGTCAGAAAATTCATGTTCATAAGGCTAATTGGATCCCGCAGCCTTCAACTTTCCAGCCAGTGGTTAAGCCATCTTTGCCCCCTGATACTATGGTCTCGGAATTAATCATTGAGGCAAACTGTTGGGATGAGAAGAGGATTTATGAGCATTTTGACAAAATGGATGCTGATTTAATTACTAAGATTCCCCTGCCTCGAAGACCAAGGGAGGATGAGCTGATTTGGCATTATGGAAAAAATGGCCAGTTCTCGGTTAGAAGTGGATACCAGACAGCTCTCCAAATAAAATTTCCAGCCATGCCTTCAAGCTCAGTGGCTTCCAAAAATGAGTGGAATATTATTTGGTCCCTTGCTTTGCCTCAAAAGATCAGAATTTTTGCCTGGAGAGCAGCCAAAAACCAACTCCCCTCAGCTGAGAATCTGTGGAGGAAAAAAATAATCCAGGATCCCACTTGCCAAGTCTGTAAAATGGGAACGGAAAATGTCTTTCATGCTCTAGTGGCCTGCAAATCGGCTGAGAAGATGTGGAAGCTAATCCATTTTGATGATGACATTCATACAGCTCACAGTCAAGACATTCTAAGCATGCTGCATGCTATGAAAAGAATGAGAAGCCGAGACGACCTGGAGCTATTGGTAACAATTTTTTGGGTTAAATGGAATGCTAGAAATCAGGTGATTTTCAAAGGGAAAAGGGAAAACCCCCAGATCATGGTAGCTAAAGCTGAAGCTTTGATTGCCGCTTATAAGAGGGTGTATTCTCCAACTGAGGCGTGCAGCGAAACAGAGCAGAGGGTACCTCCCCAGACATGGAATCCCCCTCAAGATGGCTTTGTAAAAGTAAACACTGATGCAGCTATCAGCTTTGAAAAGAACATTGTAGGGCTAGGGGCAGTAATCAGAGATGTTTTGGGGCATGTTACAACAGCTACTATCAAGGTTTCTAAGTTTCATGGAGATGTTTCTTATGCGGAAGCAGAAGCCATGGAATGGGGTATGTTAGTGGCGAGAGATGCCAAAATGAAAGCTGCCATCATGGAATCAGATTCTCAAGGTGTGGTCAATTTAGTTAACAACAAGCAGGGCAGCAGATCCGAGATCTATTGGGTTGTGTCAGAAATTCAGAAACTAGCGGAAAACTTCGAACGTGTTAGCATTAAGTACACGCCTAGATCTTGTAATGTTATTGCCCACTCTTTAGATAAGTTAGCTTTAGAGAAGTGCGAGACTGTTGTGTGGAAGGGTTCATAACCTTCACAAGTGATGTATCTCTTTTCTTCTTTAATTTAATGGAAATCTCTTTTCAAAAAAAAAAAAAAAAGACTATGTCTGGGGTCAAAAATTCAAGTTTAAAAACCAGCATTAAGATGAAAAATAAATCTGAAATATTTGAAAATTAAATAAATTATTCTTCTATTTTCCTAATACTAAATAGTGGAAATGCATTTTCATTATCTTTATTTTTCTGGTATTTTTCTCAATATTCTTTTTCCATTTTTCCTTTAATAACAAGTACTCTAGAAAACATTCACATTTTACTATGTTCACAAAGCAAAATAAATTTCTGATTTAAACATAATTTGAATAAGTTTGACTACTACTCTTACTATCTTTTTACATTGATATATCCCTTGGCTGATTTTCAGGTTGGACTCCCAGTAGTCTAGTGAATGTATCATAGTGTGAAAATATAGAAGAAATCATAAGACAATTTGGAGAACAAGTAAAGGACAAATGTACTGCTTTCAACGAATTAAAACTTTGGGAACTTAATTATTTACCGAGGTTTACAATCATTTGTTAGAAGAATCACACTCTTGAATGGAATGAGTTTATATGACACATTGCCTGAGTATAAGAACTTTTTCTTAGTGAATCTTTTGCACACCAAAGCTACATGAAATGCAAGCTAAGTGACTAAAATATGTTAGATTCTTATTGGATATAGCAGCAAGATTTGATTTACGTGTTTCAATTATAGTTTATTTGATTAAGGTAATTAATTTCAATTATAGCTTATTTGACTAAGGTATTTTTGAGCTGCTTCTGCAAATGAAACCAATTTGGAAATAAAATGTGGTGATCATCAATCTTTTCCATTAAATTCAACATGCTTAATTTGGAGGACTGTGGAGATTGGATATTTTCATTTAATAGCTCATTTTGGTTGATTTAATTTTTCAGTTTTCATTATGCCTGGTGGGACCACTGATCTAGAGTCAGAGTCAACAATAAGATTGGAGGATTGGGCTTTGCATTTAGGTATCTGAACTTGTTCTGTTCCTGCTATTTACTTCTTGTCACCTTTGATGTCCTTCGTGTGCTTGGCCATGTGGAACTTATAATTAACAAGCATTATTTGTTGAAAGACAAGTGAATAAAAAAAAAAAGCATAAATTAAGTTATTATTTATCTTTCTTTTATGATGGTACTTTAGTTTCTCTGGTTTGCAAAATTCTCTTTTTGTGATTTTGGACATCTGCTTTTTAATAAAAGTATGTATTAGTCTCCAATCATTCAAGTTTTGCTTTATCTTTATTAATTTGAGCCATCTCTCAAAGCTTTCCCTCACAAATAAAGCTCTGCCAACATTTCTATCTATTCACTCTCACAGGATACAAAATGTAAATTCCAAAATTATTAAAGCAGAAATGACATTTCTTCTCGAAACATTAATTTGCTCTTTAGAATATATGTAAACGTTTTATATAAGCAATGTATGTGCTTTCTTTGACTTTTAAACTATTTTGTCCAATCCATTTCTTGTATCACTTCGCGTGCTTAAATTGAAGCGTCTTTGGTCTTGATTTTGAATTTCAAAATTTTAATTTTGTTGATTATTACGAGATTGTTCTTCCATAAATTGAAAAATAAGCAACTTAGCCACTTAGCTTTACTATATATCAATTCTATGTATATGCTGTAAAATAAACCCTAAGATAAGATCATGCAGAAATACAATTGAGAAAATTTGAATCTCAGGATTTTTCCATCAATAATATATATAATAATTTCACTTTTCTTGAACATATCCCCAGCTTAGCTATCAATTGATTACGTGTTTACAACTAAAGTAATACTAAGATCCTAACCTTTGAGCCTCAACGGGTGTGGTATCTACTTATTGGATAGTAGATAAGTAACTTTGCTAGATATAAAATTTATCGTCTACAAGATGAATGACACATAACATTAACATTCAAGTTTAAATACTTAGTATTATTCTTACGAAATACATATTCATCTGGAGATATGTAACCCCTAGCCATAATTGTGAGAGGGAAAAAATTTTGAGTTATGGAGACTACGAACAATTTCATATTTTTTTTTTTTTTGGGTTGAAAGAAACAGAGTAAATGATGAAAAATAAATAAGAAAAAAAAACTTTAGAAATTGAACAAGTCTATTCTGCAATTGTGAATTATTTAAGATTGTGATTTGTGATGAGTAAAGCAAGCAAGAGCGTGTAATAATGTGCGGCAGAAAAACAAGCTTTGCTATCCAAATTTTATACTTTTCACTTGTCTTTTAATTTTCCATTATTGCAGCACTACTAGTTACATAGAGCAGAAAATTGCAATATTTGAATTTATTTTGAAATCGAAATTACACATGGATGAGAGCCTTATAGCAGCACTACTAGTTACATAGAGCATAAATTTACCATCACAAGCAACCCTGATCTGTGCACATAACTTCATACATATAAAAGTCAATAGCAATTACGTTACCCTGAAAATTGCAATTACACAAAATATACAATTCATTTTTGGTAGACATATGCAAAATTCTTTCTCTTTCATCTCGGTTTCAATCTCACTTTTGCAACAGCATGGAAGTAACAAGAAGATATGCTAATATATAGAAACAGAGGCATACCCGGGATGTCACAGTAAGGACTAAATTAAATACTAAATAATGAAAATTCTTTTAGAAAACTAAACATCCAGCCCCACGGGGCTGACTTTTCTAAATTTTAATAATGGATATATATTGTTTCCTATATTTGTGCAAGTAGATTTCTAAGTTATTTGTTGGTAGATCATCGAGTTGTATATTGTAAACATTAAAAAAAAAAAATCCACACGGAGTTTGTCTATAGATTCCTAGTAGATTTCAGATTACAATGTATATAAATAGTGTAACAATTTAAAAAAAAAAAAAAAGAAGAAAGAGAAACTCAAGGGAACAGTTGCAAAAGGAAAATGAGTAAGAGCTATATAATTGCTATTTTGTTACAAAGATAATATATAATTAATTTGCAGGTGGTGCGGGGTATGCACAAAGGCAACTTAAGAGCACTTTAGGCCGCAGGCCAGCAACCAGAACCTCTCTGTGGAAATTCAGGCTCAGATTCAAAAATAATTTCATAGCTACAATGACTATTCTGCTGATATATGATATGCATTTTGTTTAAATACCTGTGATAAATACATGCAACACAAAGATTAGCCATATAATGCAGAATGGAGATTATTTTGTTTGTTTAAAGATTCTCAAGCTAACAATATTAATGCCTATCACATAACGTTTCCGTCTCTTGGAGTTAAGACGGAATTGGCCTAAAGCAATATTTCTTTTGCTATATGTAGGGATGGCAATGGGGAGGGGAGGGGAGGGGACCGATCTCCCCGTACCCATCCCCGATATTTTGCGTATGTCCCCGTCCCCTCCCCGTCCCCGTCAGAATTACTTGAGAGAATCCTCATCCCCTCCCCGAATAATAACAGGAGATCCCCGAGGGTCCCCGATCCCCGAATAACTAATACATTTTTTTTCAATTTTGAGTTAATCATATTAAAATAAAAAATTCAAATAAAAGTAAAGTTTGAAATATATCTTACATTAATATCTATTACAAAAGTCACATACATTAAATTAGTAAGTAACGCAACATGCAAGGAATACAAACTTCTTTTACAAACTATCATAAACAAATTAATAGTTTAATACAAAATTGTTACAAATAAAATCGAATTTAGATTCAAAATTAACTTTTTCAATGGTGGCGTGGGCACTTTATAAATGTGGACTATTCCCTTTACAACACAATAGTTAAATCGGAGCAAATCAAAAGCAAATATTAGATTAGATTAGATTAGATTAGATATTAAAATTGTGATTCGCAGTGGGCAATTATAACATCTAAAAATAAATAAAAAATAGATTTAAGTTTAAAATATTTAAAGAATATTAAAATTAAAAAAAATGTTTGGCTAATAGAATATACTCAATCTTTTTAATGTCCTAAATAAAAATTTAGGACTTTAATTAGTTAATTAGGCCTAAAAGTTTAATAATATAAATATTTCGATATTTTTTATTTTTACCAATATTTATAATTTTATAATTTAAATTTTATTATTTATTTACTAGTAATTTTAAAAAATTAAAATAAAATTAAAAATTAAAATGGGGAAATGGGTAGGGGATGGGGATTCCACCTCATCCCCGTCCCCTCCCCGAATAAGAAATTGGGTAAAAAAATTTTCCCGTCCCCTCCCCGAATAAGAAATTGGGTATGAAATTATCTCCATACCCTCCCGGAATGGGGAAAATCCCCGAGGGTACCCGTCCCCGTGGGGATTTTTGCCATCCCTAGCTATATGGGATGCACTCAGCTCACCAAGGTTAGCCATATAATGCAGAGTGGAGATTTTCATCATGAGGCCATTCTAGTCGGAAGCAACACTTGTTATATGGTAATCATCCTAATAATCTTTCCACAACTAAGACAAGTAAATGACGGCTTTGCACATGTAAATTGCGATAAATTACAGTCTTCATTCTGAATTATCTATGCTTGACTTTTAGTCTCTGCTGTCATGAATCAGCAGCTTGGCTGGTGACAAAGTTTCATAGCTACAAGGACTAGCACCTGATATATGACATGCTTTTGGTTTAAACATATACCTACGATAAATGGGGACATGAGGTCATTGTTAAATTCATTGCTTTAGAGTTTAGACAGTAGCGACAACTCCACCCAGGCCATTGCCCATGTGGCAAAGACGAGTTCGGGCTTCATCTGGCCTGTATTAAGAACAGATATTTGAACTATGTCAATAACTCCCGACTATGTATAATTGTAAATATGTAGACCCCACGACTCTTAGTGTAATCTACTTATGCTGACCTAAGAATTAGAACAGTGCAAGCTTAGATATTTGAACTATGTCACTAGGCCTTAGAAAATTTGGGTTCAGACTTCAGAGGGTAATTCTCAGGAGCGTGGGCCTCCTATTTCAGTTATGCTCACTAACAATGTGCTGAGACTTGGTCGAAGGTCAGGGGTACATTAAATTTCATTTTTTTGGTGAACAAATGATGGATGCCAATTTACGTGTTCGAAAAGGAAAATTTGTGTATGGTTGTGCTTCGTGTGATCAAACCAAGGTTTCATTTTACAGTAGTCATGGTTTTAAACCACATCACCACAATGCCAAACAAAGTTTGATTTGAGAACAAAAAATTTCTACCTAACAAAATCGAAATTCGATGAAAGGTTAGCTACCAAGTAAAATCAAGTTATCAGAGTAAAGAGTATTTTCGTTCACATTAATTCAATTTCAAGGCTAAAAGCCTAAAAGCCACTCAATAGACAATAATTTGAGATCATAATAGCTGGGGAAATTAAAAAAAAAACAAAAAACAAAATGATCAACACACATTAAAGCAGAGCAAATAACAGTGGAAAATGGAATATGCAATATACTCTTGTGAAAAATGATTGAATCTGTTCAATCCACCAGATTAATCGATAATATTTCTCATTTCATAAGTCAATAAGCATAAAACAATTTCACAGAGGCATTTCATTGGACATCTAATTCATTCCATCAAATAGCAGACCAATTCTAACATCAGCTAACCGTTAAAATATAAGGAACAAGAAGATATATGTTAAGATACAGAAAATAAAGGATCTTGCAGCAATGGATAGATTGAGTATTGATTTTGATCAATTAATTTCACTCATTTATTTAAAAGGCAAGCAAAGAGGAGAACAACAATCAGACCAAGGACCTGTTTGGGGCAGCTGCGCTGCCACCGCGCAGCTGCTCCCAAGGCCAATTCTAGGGGAATATTCCCCTAAAATTGGCCTGGGGAGAAGCTGCCCCAAACGGGTCTCAAGAAGGCAGCCGTCCAAGGTTCTTAGGCATGAGCTCAGAAATCACCATTTGCTCTGCTCTCTGTCAATGCAAAATCCCAAAACTCTAACAAGATTTACATGCTGAAGCTGTGCAGTTAGCACAACCTCATTCTTGAACCCCTCAAATCCCTTGCGTTGATGTGTCTGAAAGTTTCTTCACTGCTATTTCTTGTCCATCTAGCAATATGCCCTGGAATAAAAGTACAATCAACACATGTTCAAGATTTGAACTCAGGACTTTGGATTTGATACCATGTTATTTAAACAGTCGGATGAGACACTATCACGCCAACAGGGCCATATCCACCCTCCCCAAGCTTATTTTTTAACCTTGTCACTAAATTCATCAGTAACTGCAGAATTTGATACTTTGCTCTTTGTTTCTTTAGCTGAGTCCAATAACCCTATCGATAATTAAAAAATAAAAAATAAAAAATAAAAAATAAAAGACACAGAATCCCGATCAGTAACTTGTTCCCGGAAGAGAAATATACAGCATAGCAAAGTAGAATAAACCAGCTGCAGTTGTAGGGCAAGTGATTGCTAATAAACCCATCTCGTTTTGTTTCTTTTTATCATCTTCCTGAGCTGTAAAATTGATTATAGTGGTAACCAGAGATGGCATAAAGATGTTGATGCAAATCATTTTCAATCTATTAATTTAATAAAATAGATTTTCGTGTTCTGATCTGCCAGATTCTTGTTCTGAGATACTGTAGACGACAACTTTAGCTATGAAACTGCAATTTTTCTTTCGCATTTATCAACCACCTATAGTTCGTGACAAATCTAAAAGAGAATAGAGTATACAACCCTATACTGAAAAGAGAAATCAGAAATTTTGATGGTTCTAGATTTTTAAATAGCAAGAGGGAAAATTTAATGAGTTAAATTAGTATAACTCTAACTGAATTTCATCGTTCATACTTTTGTTCTGGCTAAATAAAAATCCTGCAAGCAATTAAAAAAGCAATAAACTAGCAATTTTGGCAGGCCATTGAAAAGCAATAAACTAACATCATAAAATCATTGATTAATTTAACTAGCTGCATACAAACTCAGAAATAAACTTGGATTAAACAGCTCTACTTAATAATAGAGGATGATAAAACAGATTACTTAGAACCATTAGTTCAAGCTTTGCTTACCTGCAGCTTGCGAGAGCACCCAATTATCGTGATTGCCACGCAACATAACCAAGCAGCTCCCTTTCCATGGCATGAGAAAGCTCGTTAATGTCTTTGCAATGTAACTCTTGATGCCTTATAGATCATGTCTCATGCATCGGTAATTGCCAGCACTTTTGTTGGCGCATCAATGCCATATCCTCAGGATTCACCAGAATCCAAGCATATATCTTTAGAAAGGATCACCAAAACCAGCTCATCAGCTGCATGATCTCCAGTAGAATCTACTCTCTGAGGCACGTGGTAGCCAAATGCCATACCATGAATCCAATTCACGTCCTTTTGCATTGAATCTAAAGGAAAACTTCATGGGTCTGAAGCCAGTATAATTTGAACCGTTCCGGTTAGAATCAGCTGAGCCTGGCTCGTTTTTTGGCTTTTGATTCTTCAAAGAGAAGCCCCATATATAATATGTCGGAGCTTGTGTTTGCAGAAACCCAAAGAAAGATGCAGGCCCTGGAAGCCATAACCCACAAAGCCTGGCCGTTTTTGTTGAGCGGTCAATGAAAGATTTCCTGAAAGAAGAATCGTTCACCATTGAAGAAAATGTTGAGGACTTGCATTTCCTCCTCCAATGGAAAGCAGAGTGGTGATGGCTCACCATTTCGATATTAAAACTAATACAAGCATTTTTTTTTTCTTTCAGGCATTTCAACAAACGGCTTGAAGACTCCACTTCAAAATGTTTACTACTATAAACAATCAACGTATACTCCACTTGGAAAGCTGAGGAGCCTTACTCAAATGCAGCTTCATAAACAAAACTTGTGGCATGGCCTTTGCCTTTGTCATCTCTTGGCTCTTTCACTTCAAAGGCTTATCATGAATCTCAAGAGAGCTTGCATAATTTTATTTTATTTTGTCCCTTATCTATACATCAGCTCAATTGACCTCACATATAGCCGTAAAAGCATCTGTGCTTCATGTTATACACGTCGAAATTCCATTGAAACGTTAGCTAATAACCAAACATTCTCTAATCTCGTGTTGCAGATATTATTTTTTTTTTTTTGACTTATGAAATGAGAAATATTGCGAGAGAACTGTAAGTAAATAATAATTTATGAAATATGAAATAATTAATACCCATCACATAATCAACGCATAAGAGAAATGTAAGCTTAAGACTGAAAAAAATAAAAATAAAAACAATTTAAAACGTAACACACAAAATGATAGAAGACTTAAGAACAAAAGCCTTAATCAATATAGAAGACTTTAATTTTTAATCTCAAGACAATTAATTCAACAGCAGAAAGGTCAGTTACAATCAAGCGCATGATGGGATCCCAAACATAATTTTCTTCTTTTATTGATAAAGTCAGTTCGTATTACAATTAAATTACAGGTGGAAAAAAAACCGAAATTATGATTACACAATCTAATTGATGAGTCTTCCTTCAAAAAGCATTGTGCCATTAATTTGGACACAACGTAAATGGGAAATCATGCACCAACATTTTCCTTCATCCTTTCTGCACCTTTTTTCTATCAACGGGCAATCATTGATGGTTAGTCGCGAAAGTGATTTAGGAAGGCCTTGCTCTGGAAAGTATGTGAGTTTCGGACAATTACCAAGATACAGATTTTCCAATGAAGTGAGGTTTTCACCAATGGAGGATAGGCGTTCCAGATCTGGCATATATGAACACCACCCTTCTACATAACTTGGTATGTAATTCAGTGAGAGTAGGAAGACATTGAATTGTCACTAGCAACTGATGGCAACTTTTGATGACGAGCTTCTCCAATAAAAGAAGACGTTTGGGCAATGTTCCTTGCAGTTTATAACAATTGAAAAGAGAAAGCTTTCGCAGCTTAGGAAACACTTCATCAACTTCTTGACCAGCTCCGCAAGGAATCCACTCTTCCCATTCTCTCATATCGGAAAAGGAAAGAGTCTCCAGTGATGGAAAGGGCACCGAGCAACTGCTTCCATAAAACTCTAGACCCACGCTCTTTACTCTATCCATTCCACTTATCTTAAGATGCTTTAGAAGCGGTAGTTGTCCAACTGGTGGCAAAGAAGTACACATGCGACAATATCCAAATTTTAGATTCACCAATTTTGAGAAAGAGGAATCTCCTAACCAAATTGGAAATTTTGTGCCACCGTAGCCTCTGATGGTGAGCTCTTGTGCATCTCGATGTGGTTTTAGCATGCTAAGAACACGCGTCTCAAATTCACACTGGTCAAGGTTCTGAACGTCCCGTGCACTCCATTCGAGCAATAAAGTTCTAAGATTCACCTTGTTGTTTAACTGAGCCTCACAGGCATCACCAACATCTTCCACATTCTCTAACTTCGAAATTCGTAGTGTTCCCTGAAGATGCGTCAAAGACTTCAACTCTCGTAGCCCAGAACCACTGTCTTTTCCTACAACAAATCTACCCAACGTCAAGAGACTGGTCAATTTACCGAATCCCTTCGGCATTTCCTCTAATAAACCGGCATCAGAATTTCTTAGATGACGCAGTTTCGTCAGGTTTCCCATGTCTTTACACAACTTCTTGAGCTCCCAACAGTTTTCCAACAAAATTGTATGCAAGTTGTACAATGAATTAATTGACTCGGGCAAAATTTGAATTCTCGTTCTGGATAAGTTAAGACAGCGTAAATGCTTCAAGTTTCCAATTTCATTTGGTAGGTTGAAGATGTTACAATACCCACACAACGAAAAGACCCTTAAGCGTGGGAGATGATTCAGCAACATGTGAGGAACACTCCAAGCCAAATAATTGCGCCTGTAATCTGACAAATTTACTGGCAAAAACGTTCTTAAATGCTCCACATCACAGACGGACTCTAATCTCTTTTTGCCATCATATTCTCTACAAATGTAAGAAAAATGATGAAGAGTTTGAGAAAACTGTTGTCGGTTTTCACCTGCTAATGTATCCTCCATTCTGAAGTAAATCTCCCCTGCAGCCCATCGAGCAAGGTCATTGATCAGATCATGCATCACAAATCGGGATGCATCTCTACTTGACTGTTGAAATAATGACCTTGAATGTAACTCCCGAACGAACTCGCGGCCCAAATCTTCCATTTTCCTTCCATTGTATTCTTGATCCAAGAAACCTTCTGCCGTCCACAATAAAATTATCTCCTCTTCTTGAAATTCATAATCTTTTGGAAACAATGAGCAGTATGCGAAGCACTGTTTCAACTGCGAAGGAAGAAAATGGTAGCTCACTCTTAGGGCTGGTATAATACCGTAATTTTCCTCTTGTAATTTCCATATGTCTGTATTGAGCACAAACTCCCAGTCAGTCAAGTCATCTTTGCCGCGTAAAAGGCCGCCAAGAGTTTTCGCAGCCAGAGGCAATCCTTTGCACTTCTTCGCTATCTTCTCTCCAACATCCTTCAAGGATTGATTCATGCTGAAACCCGTAGCCCCTAAGGAGTGTTGGATGAGCACACGCAAACAATCATCGTCCGACAACTCTTTCAATCCATATTTTGGATAAGCCCTCGTCAGGTTTGCAACGTCTAGATTGCGAGTTGTGACAACAATCTTACTTCCGGGTGCGCCAGCTCCAAAGGGACAGCTCAGGATGCTCCAATAATTGTAATTCTTGTTCCACACGTCGTCCAAAACGAGCAAAAATTTATTTCCCGACAATTGCTTCTTCAGTTTCTCTTGAAGCAAATTTAAATCATCATCATTGTTACTTTGATCATTAGCAATGGACTTTAGAATTGACTTTGTTACCCTGAAAACATCGAAATCCTCAGAGACACAAGTCCACGCTTTGAACTGAAAATGACGTTGCACTCGATCATCATTATAGACAAGCTGAGCAAGAGTCGTCTTCCCGACGCCGCCCATTCCATTTATAGAAATAACAGAGAATCCATCATCAGCTCTTAAACCGTCATTCAACAACAATTCAACAATCTCCTCCTCCTCTTTTTCCCTGCCATATACTTCGGCTTCGTTCACCAAAGATGTTGAGGGTGGTATTTTTCTGACATTTCTAGACTTCACATCTGAAATTACATTTTTTAATTTCAGCAGGACTTTTTGCGTTGAGATAATATCTTGCAGCCGAGCAGTGACCTCCTCTATTTGCGACACCATCTTGGATTCAAAATTAAATGATGATCGAGGACTATCAGAGGTAGACAACTTGCGAATTTTACTGAGTGTAACAGCATCAGTGACCTTCCTCTTCAACGAATCAGTGAACTTCCAGAACGTACTCGTACTTGCACTGGATTGATCAACAGCAGCTGGTTCTTGAGGCAGCAATTCCCTCCGCAAGGATTCAGTTTGGAACTCATCCAATATGTCTTCAAGATCATAAGCCAAGTTCTGAAGATTGTCGAGCCACATCTTAACTGACTTCTCCTTGGTCCGCCTATCCTCAGCATCAGCAAGCACTGCCCGGATCATCTCCAACATTCCCTTCCACTTGATGAAATCAGCCTTCAACTTCTCATGCCGTGTCAACAGCTCAACCCCCTCTGGAGCCAGTTTTTCTATCAGCATCTGAACTGACGCACCGAGCACCGCCTCTCCGATGAATGACATTTTTTTTTTTTTTTTGGAAGAAACTGAGTAAATTATGAAAAAAAAGAAGAAGAAAAAATCTGCAGAAACTGAACAAAGTCTAGTGTGTGATTTACTGACCAAATGATCCACGCGTTTCTGCCAGTAAAGTCAAGCATGCGTAATTGGTTGGGTTATTTATCTTTTATCATTTGATTATTATATAAAATATTTTAAAATCATTTGATAAATAATCAGTAATCAATATTTAAATATTTTTTTTAATTTTATTTAATACACGATAATATATATGGGTATGTAATAATTTATAATTTAGATAATTTATATTTATATATAGTGATTATGACTAGCCGATACTAATTTATCATTAGATGTCTTTTAAATTAATTTTATTTTTTGTTGATAGTGAGAGGTTTGCAAATCAGATTTATTTGAGTTGGAATCATTAAAGTTATCCAATTAATTTTGGGAGTACATACTTTTTTTTTTTTGGAGTATTTCATAGGTTCTGATTATTTAATTTTAGCCAAATAAAATTAAATAATTCTTTTGAAATACCCAGGGATGGTTTTTTTTAATTATTATTATTATTATTATTATTATTATTATTATTATTATGATGATGATGATGATGATGATGATGATGCTAAAGTTAAGTACTATTGTTTAATGATAATTGGAAAAGATAAAACTAGTGTATGAATGAAGAGCAAAAGCAAGCAAGAGAATCCAATGTGAAATTGGTTGACGATAACATGCTCTCCTTGACCCACCATGCACCAATAATAATTCAGCTCCACTACTACGAGGAAATTGCACCATTTCTGCCACGAAAGTGGCTTAAACCGTACTCTACTAATCCCAATAATACGAGAATTCTCTCAACAAAAAAAAAAGTCAGTATAGCATCGACTAAAACACGACCACGCAGACTCGTTTCCACCACTAGAAAAAACACGAGTAATTTGGTTTTGATTATTGATCATACAAATGTCATTTATCACTTGATTAGTATATAAAATATTTTATAAATAATTAATTAAATATTTATATAATCTATTTATTTTATTAAGATCAGTTTTAAGCATATGCAAATTGAACAGTCCGCCTCACATTTTAGGTAGGCTCCATTTTAGTTATTTTTTCAATAATACTCCAATTAATTAATTAATTAAAAAAAAGATGTAGTTTCTTGAAATATAAAGTCCATTGTCTTATCAACAATTCATCATCTCAACAATTTAAGTGCTATCATTTTAAATATTCTATTTAAAATTTGTATTGTTCTTATTTATTTAATTTATAAAAGTTCTCATCAGATATCTTCTTGATTACTTTTTTAAGGATTTTTTAAAATTGTTTAGGATGTTCTTGATTTTTGTAGAAATTCAAAATATAATTAAATATGGATGAATTTTAATCTCTTTTTTATTTTCTTTAAGTGTTAAAGGTTTTGAATATAAGGAGGTTTCCTTTCAAAAAAAAAAAATTACCTAAAGCCCTGCAAACTCTAGCTAAAGCCAATCTTGATTTTCTTTAGTAGGCAATAATGTATTTCATATGCACTATCTCGTATGTAATAATGTATAATTTAAATTATTTAGATTTGTTTATGGTAATTATGAATGAATACCAATAACTAATTTATTATATATTTATTTTTTATTAGTTGTCTTCTTTACTAAAAATTTTGTATTTTTATGTCGTTGATCCAAATAAAAAGTAACATTTAATTATGTTAAACCATCAAAAGTTAAATTATATGAAATCATCCATAATTTGATTCCATGAAATCAATGTCACAAAGTATATGTAAAATATTTAAGTTAAAATAATCCTTAATAAGGATTTATACACTTGTATAGTTCATAAATGGTTTGAATTCCAAATAATATATCATGAATCATTACTCACTGATTGTTAAATAATTGTCTATAGTTGCATGAGATGATTAAGTAGTTCATAACGATGTTCTGCATTTTAACTAATTACTATATGGTAAAAATGATACTAAGTAAATAATTATTAATTAAATTAAATTATATATAATTTGATCTTAATGTTCTGAGATGAATTGGTATATGGAATAAAAAATAATATGATTCTCGCAAACAGAGTAAAGAGACCATTTTCATTGACGTGCACTCTAAATTTAAGACTAAAAATTAATAAGTCAGTCAACCACAAGTTCATTTCATCTTTTCAAAATATTATAATCAAGAATAAATCATGGCTATGCATAGTTCAATCTAATGGATATGATTCACTGACCTTTAAGACTTAAATTCTCAAGGAATTGTTTACAGAGCAAACAGAGCATAAACGAGAAAATAATGAATGGATGAAAACTTGAATGAATTGATAGCTAGAGAGTGCTGCCTATTTATACAAAAACCAAGAGGAAAAACGACAGCTAGCTAAAAGGGTAACTAAGGAAATATAAGAAAATTTTAGTTACAATAGCAATCATCATCCAATCATTATCAAGCTTCTAGAAATGCCAATCCTTCATGCACAGGTGCTGAGATTCTTCAGTATAACTATTTTGCCAGCTCATCAAATCCAGCTCACTATTAGATCAGTTGGCTCCAGTTGACAATGACTTAGGTGGCATGCTAACGTGGCTTGAGGGTCAGCTGTTGACTCTTCGCAACTGCTATTTTCAACACCCTCTCTCAAACTCAAGGTCTTGTCAAACACTCTGAATTTGCTTCTGAACTGACTGAATTTATAAAAGGGTAAAGGCTTGGTTAACACATCTGCAATTTGATCTTTGCTAGCAACAAAACCTATTTCTAATTCTCCTTCTATGATCATTATTGTTTATTTAATAGTTTATAATTAAATTAATACAATAAATTATTATTAACACCTTGTAAAATATATTTATATAAAGTACTATTAAAATAACATTACCTGTAAAATTGTAAAGTTATAGACAGTACACAATAATTTTAATTCCAAAATTATTTGTATTTTTTTTTGGTGACTTAAAAAATATTTATAAATTGATTAGATTAAAAATAATTTAAAGTGTGAAGAAATACTACAACTTGTAAATTACTAGTTACAAAATTACTTATCTATTAAAATTAAAATAAGGGTGAAGATTCTAATATTTAAATCCAACGATCCCATTTTTAATTGTGGGATTTTTATTCCAACGTAATAGAATTTTTCAGTTGTTAATTAATTAAAAATAAAAAATCTCCATTTACTTACAAACTGAAGTTTACCTGTTATTCTTTAATTAATTAATTTTTATCCACTATATTAAATGAATGGTAGGGATTAAAGCACTTAAATCTAAGAGTCCATAACAATCTCATTATCAATATTGTAAAAACTCATACACCATCATAGAAAAATCCTTATTTTGATCATAATTTGTATATTTTTGTTCAACTTCTCATAGTTTGGAACTCAAAAAATAAAGAATCTAAAGTATAATTAGTTGAATAAAGCTAACTCCATAGGTCGAATCATGGGAGTATTAAAAGATTTACAACAAGCCATATGAAATTGTTTTCATCTTTAAATTATTTCCATCCAAGAAAATCATTTTTGAAATGTTTACAGCAGCTCCGCAAGCAGTCTTCATTTGCGTTGTATTTGGATGTGGGTGTGGGTGTCAAGGGGAAATTTTTAGTTAGGGTTAAAATTGTAAACAAGACTACGAGGGGTTTAAAAAGGATGTTGGAGGTGTGCAAATAACACCAATTATTTAATTGTTGCCTCTTGAGCCCAAATTCTCTAACCTGAGTCCAAGAGCAGATGGGCATATCATGTCACTGGTTTGTTACTTTTTTACTTTTTTGGGGATAAGCATTATCACTATTATTACTTCAGCTTAAGTCAAATTTTCTTTTAATTTATTTATGCGAGAATAGTCTAACATCAAGTATAAGTTGTGATGTTGTCTCATGACCGAGTGATTTTCAAATCGTTATTTAACTTATTACTTAAATTTAAATTTTGGGATAAATAGAAGTTTGAATACTACCTCTTAAAAGTTAATAAATATTAAAAATGGTGGGACTATTTGAATCCACCAATTTTCTTTCTAAACCCTCTTTTTAATTAAGACTTCCATTTAAAAAATTATTTAATTAATCTTTCTTCTCTTTCTCTTCTCAATTTCACAAATTCTCATCAATTTATTTAGAGATATTCTTTTAGTTGCAATAATTAGTATCACTAAGAGGAAGTAAACCACCATTTAAAAATTAATATCAACAAATTTTTATCGGCATTGTAAGTTACTCAATATCAAGAAATTAATTTTTACCAAATACAAAAGTTAATGAATATCAAGAAAAACAATTCTTATATATAAAAGACAAAAAATATGGATCATGATATATGAAGAAAGGCAGAAAAAAAATTCAAGAGAGAATAAAATTAAATGTTTACTTTGCAGAATGTGGGAGTAGAGAGAGAATATGCAATTGTAACTTGTAAGGCAGAGAAAGAAAATGACTAGTGAAGAGTAATTTTGATATTTTAAATTTTAAATTTTAATAATCAATTTATTTTATAAAATAGGTTTAGAGAAAAATTTAATGAATTCGAATAGCCTCACGTTATAAAAAAATTTATATGGTGCGCTGCTATTTATCCTCTCAATTTTTTTCTTTTCTTGTTCAACTAATTACATTGTAATCCTTGTTTTCTTTTTAAAAAAAATCAA
This sequence comes from Citrus sinensis, assembly GCF_022201045.2. Taxonomy (NCBI): domain Eukaryota; kingdom Viridiplantae; phylum Streptophyta; class Magnoliopsida; order Sapindales; family Rutaceae; genus Citrus; species Citrus sinensis. Next base: position 35,258,454 of record NC_068558.1, on the reverse strand, counting down.
AAGTTTGAAAATTTTTACACATGAATCCTTCTTTATGTCAATACTACTTTTTATATCAACACGTAAATATCTTTCAACATAAACTAATAAGGCTATGTTCGGATGTCAGATAAAAGGTGATATTAGACTAATTTGAAAGATTAAAAAATTAGTCCAATCCAAAATCATGTTTGGTTATCATAACTAATAAATTAGTCCAAATTTTAGTCCAACATTCATAGGAATATTAATCTCCATTTGCATGGATTTAGATAGGATTAGATATTTTATAATCTAAATTTGTTATTTAAAATTTTATTCAATAATCTATTTTAAACTTTTTAAAATTTAAGATTAAATCAAAATTTTATTTCAATCATTATTCTAACTAGTTTGTAATATATTAAAGATAAAAAATTATTCAATTATTCAACTACGATATTATTGAAAAGTTTAAATATTAAATTTAACAAATAGTAATATAATTTTAAAATAATAAATTATTTAAATAATTATGTTTAAAGTTATGTTTAGCTTCACTAAATTAAATTTAACATAGTTATGTTTAAAGTTATATTAATCAAAAGATAATACTATATAAAAGTGCAAATTATTATTATTGATGAAATGTCACATCAGATATCTTTTGAATTGTGAATTGACAATCAAAAACGAAGTTCTCAGTCTCAATCTCAATTTTCAACCATCCCAATTGGAATACAAAATGCCCAATTCTTCAAGAAATAAATTACAACGAATTTGAAACTTTTTTGCAATGGACGGTTATCATTTTTATTAAATAAAACATAATCAATCAAATAATATCATTTTTATTAAATAATATCTTTTGCCTCCATCGACCAAAAAAATGACTCCAATACTTCACAAAATAAAAATATAATATTAAAACAAATGTAATAAAGTATACATTTTCAAATAAATTTCATATTTAAAATATTTTAATAATTTACAATCTATTAGACATATTTTACTATACTAAGATAAATTTTATAATAAAATAGAAACATAATAGTAAAATAAAATACAAAAATTTAATTATTATGAATATTTAAAATCTATTTAACACAAAGATTTATTTAAAATATTTATATTAAATATTATTAAAATAAATATAATAATTTATGTTTTTTATATCATTTTAAATATTACATTATTTAGCCAATGGGTCTTTGTCTCAGTGGCAGAACCCTTGCACTTATAATGTTGAGTGAAAGGATTCGAACCTTCATAAAAACATTATGAGGATTAATTTCAGTCCTCTTTTAATTATCAAATAATTGAGTGGAGACACAGTCTCTCCCTCACGGAATGTGAGTGGAGTGGACAGCTCTCAAATATTAAAGAGAGTTTAAAGAATCTGAGCATCGCTTCAGAAGAGTACATGCCAAGAAGGAAATCCCAGACTTCCCAATTGTATAATTTGTTTGTAAATATTAATTGTAACATCTAATATAATACCAGTAATAGTATTAAAAAAATTACATTATTTAATATTGATAGTCTATTGGAATATTAAATTATCTATATCACATTTATTGTATTTATCAAAAATTTTAAAGTTTGCTTGTTATAGTTACTAGATTTAAAAAATGATATGAACAAAAAGGGGCATTGATGTCCCTTAAATTTAAAACTTAAGGTTTTATCTCTATTTACCCAAATTTTAAGGGTGTAGTATCACTTTCCCTCTTTTTAATGCTAAAAGCTTTTCTTTTTTTTCCTTTTTGAAATTTAACCCCTTAAAATAAGAGTAAATGCTTCTTTTTAGTCTATACGTACAATTTGAATAAATTTCCCAGTTAACCTATGTGATTAATCAACACATGGTTTATATATTATTAATTGCTAAAAATTGCGATCAACAAATTCAATGGCTACTTTTTTAAACAATTTTTTTTTTGTTTTTATTATAATTATAAAAGCTCTACTTACGTGAGCATTTCTTAAATTTCATTTAGGGGTGCAAAAAAATCTGAAGAAGCAATCTTCTCCCCATTCTTACAAGCTTGAAATGTCAACAGAAAAGATAGAAACATTAAAATCAATGGAGAATTGGGTTGGAAAGAACATTTTACCTATCTTAAAAGTTAAAACCTGTCGAAAAATCATGGCAACCTCAAGATTTTTTGCCAGATCCTGTCTCGGATGAATCCCTATTGCAAATTAATAAGCTGAGGGAGAGAACACTACTACGAAATTGGTCTTTTATGATGGTTTTAAACAACATAAGATAACGGTTTTAAAACTGTCATTTTAGGAAGCAACATCAAAAGAGGCATACTTTTTATGACAATTATTTTAATAAACAATTATTATATGCCATATGTACATAAGCTTTAATGATCTTTTTTTGTCAAAAAATCATCATTAAATGTATATTTATTATTACGGTTATTTTACTAAACAATCATTATTTGCAATATACACTACTAAAAAAAGGCTGAATAATGACAGAAATTTTATGACTTATCTTGTTATGTCACGAATTTATCAAGAAAACATGTTAGATTCGTAACATATATACACATGTCATGAATTGATGATATATTCGTGACTTAAAATTTAAAGACATAAACAGACGATAGATATAAGTCATGTTTGTGTAATATGGACTTATATAGTTTTTGAAACGGTGCCGCTTAAAATAGCTGTAATATTTTTTTATTAAATGTTTAAATTATTCTCGTTTAAAATAGCTGTAATATTTTTTTTATTAAATATTTAAATTATTCTTTAAAGAATGACCAAGTCAATGAACCTAAAACATATCAACAGAACGAAATTTACTAAGTCTATCTCTCTCTCTCTCACGGGTCCCTCTCTATCAAACACTACGTAGCACCTCCAAGAGCCAATCCTGGCTGCCTCGATTCCGGCCACCTCACCAGCAATAGAGGGTACCAATGGAACCTCGAACAGCCGCCGCTCATTACCCAGCCATCATTGTCGGCGAAAATGGCAAGAGGCCACCATAAGAAGCCCGAAAGGTTGCAGCAATTGCCGCCTCTAATCGACGGTAATTTTTTCAGATTTATGAGACGCCGTCATTTGGGTTTTGCCCCTCACGACACTCTCTTCAAAACTCGACCAGAAATCGGCACAAAAAACAACCAAATCGCCGCCGATCAACCATTAAAATTTCACGGTTGTCGAAGCTCGATCCGGTGCCGTGGTCGCGCGTTGAGCACACCACAGCCACCATTGGATTCAGTGTAGTATGAAGCTTCTATCCCAACCTTCCCGGTCACCGTCGCATGAATTCCGGTCATCATTGGTCTATGACGGCATTTTGGTAATTTTACAGTTCGAACCTTCATCATTTTTCAATAATTCTTAGTACTCAATTTGATTGATATATTTCAATTCATTATCATTATAATGAGGGAATTATGATGGGTGATGATCAACTTCGACTATGTCTTTGGCTTTAACTTTTTATATTAATTTTCTGTTTTAGTAATCTCGTATATGGTTCTGTAACTAGGATTTGAGTAAAGATTGAAGATTGGTTTTGGAATGATGCGTTATTGGCTTATTGCAGTGCAGAAAAATTTTCGTTTTTGGTTAGATTTTCGTTTTGTGACATTAATGCTTGGATCTTGGCAATATTAACTTAGAACTTAAGCTTTGTTTTGATTGTATTGAGATATTTAATTAATGTGTTAAGTTTAATCTATACATTATTTAATTATTGTACTGATACATTTATAGCATGATAAATGGGGTTTTATTTCAACTATTAAACCATTTATGGTTTTTTTCTAATACGGGTAAGATATACTAGATTGTTCTTTAACTTTTTGAGTTGTGTATATTTGGAAGGATATGCTCATAACATGCTATAAATTGATCATCTAATATTATTATGGATTGGGTTTGTAATGTGTAACATAGTATCCATAACATTGAACATCAGCTTGCTTATATCTAGTTTTGTTGCATATGTTTACTTGCATTTTAGGCAGTATCAGATTGTGTTTGGTTTTGTGGCATTTGATGGCAGTTCGGTCTGTTCTTGGTGTTGATTTAAGATCTTTATTGTTGTGCTGATGTTAATTCCAGGTGCTGGAATCAACTAATTATATTGCTGGTTTATGCATATGGTTGACTCAAGCGGCGTTGTTGGTTTTAGGTGGTGTTGCTGGTTGATTCAAGTGGTTGGCTCAAGATTCTTCATTTAAGAATTGTAACTGTAATGTGTTAGGATACAAATTAAGAATCAATGAAGTATTCATTTAGCTATAATTGTTGTAGTTATTTTAACTATAATCTATGAAACTTGTGGATGGATTTGAGAATTATTATATATGAGTTATATATATAGATTTTTCTATTTATGTAATAATTTAAAGAATATATTTCAATTCCCGCAAAAAAAAATTATAAACAAAACAATTATTTTATTTTATTTACCGCCAAAGTATATCTTAAAGAAATTTCAATTATTCCTATTAGATTTAATAAAAATAATTTTAAGGAATTAATATTTAATTAAAATAATTAAATAAGTTTACTATTCCAATTAAATATGTCATATTTGTATGACAAACAACAGTCATGAATAGGAAGTGTTTATGATAGATATTAATCATGCCTGAAATTTTTTCATTAAAGTAATAATGACATAATCGTGATAGATAATACGTCATGCATAACATGACATATAAAAACAATCATCTTATTTTCTTGACACCAGCATCAATGATGGTCACTCAACTGTCATGCCATAGGGCAGATGACGGGTAATAACCGTCATAAAGGCCCTTTTTTCTAGTAGTGATATACTAGAGTTTTAGTGATAGTTTTTTCCTAAATCAGAATTTTCCAACACCAGATCAAAACAATTAATATACAACAAGTTTTTGAACAATGAACATATGGATATAAAGATAAAGATGTCTAGTTTAATAATCTATAAAGTTTTATGCATGTGCGTAAAACTAAATGAAAATAGCAGTCGTATGATGTTCAATCTATATTGTTCACAATTTTCAGAATCACATAATAGCACTATTTCGACTCAATAACAACATAAATCAATACATGATTATGCTTTCACAATTTTATTAATATAACACACGTAAAATCATTTAATCAATCATATAGAATCACAAATTTTTCAGAAGCTCAAAGATTTATACCTTCAAGACAGAATCAAAGATCAAGAACTTCTTTAATGGAAAATAGAAACACAATCAAAATCTCTCTCTCCTCTTACTAAAAAATGTGAGTTTCTTGTTGTGTTTGCTGTTGTATTCTCCTCTTTATTAGCCTCTAGGGTTTTGAGAAAAAAAATATAATGTAAAGGAGCTTTTAATAGCCAAGCCTTTTTAAAAGCCCTTTACCCATTAAGAATTTATTTCCTTTTTAAATGAGGTATTTAATATATAGAAAAAAGGTTAAGTGATTTGAGATTTAAAAGAATAAAATAAAATGCTCTTAAATACATTAACCAAAATATTATATTCTATAAAATAGATATATAATAATAATAAAACAAAAAACAATGGGTGTTACATCTATACCGCCCAGGACTATATTCTTTGGAACATTTGGTGGATTATATGGAATGTAGAGAAGCTGAATGGACTTTCCAGTGAAACTGTTTAACTTATATTTTTAAAAATTTTAAATTTTATTTTAAATTAATGAAAAATATTGTAATTTGTAAATTCATGTATCGTTATCTTATTAATTTTGTAGATATGTTTCTTTGGCCAATTATTTGGCGTGTGTGAATTTTTTAGAAATGATCCGTGCTCGAATAGTTCATTAGAAACATGTAAATGCAAGGAATAGACAAATGGTATACAACAATAGTTCAGTTAGGGCCAAATTGGTAATGTTATACATTTAAAAATAATTAATGTGAAGAGAATTAATTAAATATTTAATAAAATTTATTTTTAAATGAGTCGTATGTGTTTGATAAATTTTATTGTTAAATTATTGTACGAATATAAATTACTGAAATTGACATAATATTAATAAAATTTAATTATACATTTATAATTGTATTTTGTTATCTCAATATAATTGGCAATAACAATAAACACTTTAAATTTAATGATTTTATTTCATACTTGGATAAAAGATAATTTAGGATTTTTATAATATATGTGAGGTATGTATAGAATCGTAATAATTATAAAACTGATTCTCAAAATCAAATTTTAAAATGGAGTGATTTTGTTCATTTATTGAAAGTGATTTTTAAAAAATTTATTAAATACAAAATTATTTTTTAACTTTTGAGAATTACTTTTGAATCTCTCAAAAGTAATACCAAAAGGACTCTAATTTCAAATATTTTAGAGTTTGGAAAGTTGTTAAAGCAAGGTTTTAGGAGTGAAGAAACTTTGGCAATTGGTGATTCCCTACTAGGGATGGCAATTATACTCGCAAACCCGCCCAAACCCGCCCGCTGTGGGTAAAAACCCACCCGCTGTGGGTAATTTTACCCGTTGTGGGCAGGTTTAGTATTATAAACTAAAACCCGCATATGGATGCGGGTGGGTTTGGTATTAACCTTATATCCGATGGATTACCGCATGGATATCCACCAAACCCGCAATATTTTTTCCAAATATTTTTAATTTAATTTTAATCTAAAAATGTATAAAGAAAATAATATCATTATTCAAATTACCAAATAGTCAATGGCTCAAAGTTGTGTATGTGTGTATGTGACCCATCTCCCATTCTAAAGTCATAACCTAAAGAAAACTAAAGGCATGTCCCTTCGAATTAGTATTTGAAAATATTAATCTTAATTAGTATTATAGGCATTGTGTTGGATGGGTGCTTATGGTGGTGAATGAAATGAATATCTTCTCTTGGAGCTTGTTTTAAATGATAATATGAAATATAATTATTATTTTTAGATACTAATTTTTATTTTTTAAATGAATTTGTGTAATTTATACTTAAATTTGAGAATTTGTGTTGGATTGATGTGGAAATTTTAATTTTTTATTTACATTGTTTAAATATAAAATTGAGTATGTTATATGGATTTTGAGGTTATTATTATAAATTTATATATTAAACATTTGTGATTTTAAATACGGAAACCCACAAAAAATCCGCCGGGTACCATTGCGGGTTTGGTAATTGTTAAAACCCAATGCAGGTGGGTTTTTTTAAAAAAATTAAAACCCGCTGCGGGTTGCGGGTGGGTTTGGTAATTTAAATTTTGTGCGGCTTTGGATTTGGTAATGACAAACCCGCTGCGGGCGGTGTCCATTGCCATCCCTATTCCCTACAGATCAAATCAAGGAGGCAGGATGGTATTTTTCGATTTGAGAAGACAGAACAAGTGCTGCATATTTATTTGATTCTGCAGTTCTATCACTAATCCTCTGCCTCAAATTGAACCGACTTGTTTTCATTTTCATCTATCAAATACTGTATCGACAACATTCTGAATGGCGATTATTTTTTAACTTAAGGGAGTGTTGATGTCTTGGTGCTGCCCACTCATACAGCAATCAATAGCGATATGGCAGCAATCAATTAAATTCACTTTTGGAAAGTGCATCGATCATATCCGACAAGTACGGTCATTCAGAACAAACCTGCATCTTTGTAGCCAGAGCTAAAAGCTTAATACAGATGGCTTTACCTAAAAGCTTCATCATGTAAATAACTCAGCCTTTCTCTTGGTCCCTTAACAATAATCGTGTTTCTCATTTTACTGGGTTCTATTACTGGGTTCTGACTGGGTCCAGAACCCAGTAATAGAACCCAGTGCTAAGTTGATATGTGCTCAATATTTTATAATATTTTATTACATTTGCATGTATACGGTTAATATTTAATTTTTTATTTTTAAATTTTTATACAGAAAACTAATTTGAAATCTTTTAGATTTATTATTGAATTCTTGAATTGATCGCTTTTGGTAGTATCTCTATTTTATCAAGATAAGCCACCATTTATATAAAATGAGTGTTAACTGTTAAGAATGATTACATTTGGTTTAATTAAACTAAGTAGTCATTTGTAGTAAATTACTACAAGAATATTTTAGTAATATTAAGTTTTATTAGAAAGTGCAAATAATGTTATTTAAACGCTTCATACAACTCAGAAAACCCATTCATTAAACAAATCCATCATCTAAATTTGAAAATTTATCTTTTACTTAATAAATCCAACTTTATACCCAATATACCCATATTTAATTCAATTTTTTTTCTTTCTTTTTTGTGATTTCTATCTCTCTATTTCTTCTAGTATTCTGTTTTTATTTTGTAACCAAAAAAATCCATTGTTCTTGGCTTGTTGCAGTGGCTCTTTTTCTTAATTTTTCCTTGAGGAAAACTCTCAAAGTTCTATCATGAAACATTAGAAATATAGGATAGAGTATAAAGATCCATGATCTCAATTAAAACATAATTTTTTGCACTCCAGATTCCAAGGAATTTTAATGTATGTCAAAGTAAATAAGTCTTCATTTATCAACTATAGTTTAGTTAATGTTAAAGAGTAATAATAGTCTTTATTTATCAACTATAGTTTATACATATTGGAAAACAAACGCAAAGATAAACTTTAGAGAGAGAAATTAAAGATGATAAATTCATCATGTTTAGTTAAGATGGTTATAATAGTAATTTAAGTTAAGAATATTTGTGCAATAAATGAATTTTTTTAAAAGTGAGTTTAATAAGTAATTTGGTGTGTCCAAATAAGCTCACTGTTAAAGTAAAAAATGAGTTATTTAGAGTGTGAATAGCCCTATTTTATGATAGATTTCATCCTATTAGAACCCTAGCTACTCCATATTAGTGCTAGATTGTAAGTTACTCTCAATGACATTGAGGGAATATTGCATTTTTCATTAGTCTTATTTTTTTTTCTTTCAGTTATTGTTTTATTTCTTAATTTCTATTATTTTTGTTCTTAATCAATCTTTACATTGAGATGATTTCTTTAAAAAAAATGAAAAGAAATTTAGAACTAAACTCCAGAGAGTAAAATTACTAAGGTTTTTATAATCTGCTATTGTCCGTCTTGGCAATTCTTTAATTGTTAATTGATTTTGAGAATCAGAGTGATAACTAGAAATTAATTTATGTCATCTCAATTCTTTTTCTCTTTACTTAATTCTGTAAGTAAGCATTATATATATTAAATTCATATGAAGATAGGAGAGAAGGAATCAAAGGTTTCACAATAATATTTAAGAACCATAAACAATCAAGAAAAAAAATAAAGAATCTAAATTCAATACAAATAGTAATAAATTCATCAAACAAAGTACCATTCTTAATTATCTCTATAACATAGCAATTAAAAATAAATTCGGGGCAATCAAAAATAGAAGAAACAACCACAAAGATGCATAGGATCAAATGAAAAAAAAAATCTGTTCAAAGCTTGTGAGAGGCAGTAAAAGAATTTGTAAATGAGAGAAAAAGAAAAAGAAAATTATCATAATTATTTTGTTTTTTAATAGGACCAATCTTGTAATTATGTAAAATTAATTTAAAAATAAAGGCCGGTGTAATAAATTGAAAGCATCATATACTACCATTCGCAAATAAATAATAAATAAGGCCCAAAAGTCGAAACTTGACTGCCCAAATACATGATCAGGTGCGATAGAGTCCAGCTCACTTTTAAAAAAATTCCAATGCATAATTTTAGTTAAGGTCTTGTTTTCTATGAAGTTTGAAGATCTTGAATGCATGAGTTTAGTAAATATCTTGTTTTCTTTAAATTTTACAAAAATACCTCATTTGAATTTTGAAAATTATAAAAAATATTCCAAGTGATTTTGAAAAAATTTCAATCTGGCACAGTCTAGAAGCCCAATTCTTTATAATTTGATTAGGGTTGGTTCCGTGTCATTTTGTTCACCAAGTTTTCATTTTCATTTTCATTTTAATGGTAGTAAGTATAATATATGTTCGGTCAGCCTGAACCTAAACTTAAATTGTAAAATACAGAAAACAAAATCTATTTAACAGTAATAAAAGTTCAAATAAATTAGGCACGTTTTCTCTAAATTACAAAACGAATTATAAAGTAAATTATAAAATAATATACTATGTATTCTCCAAAGCATAGCAAATAAAATATATTTTTCTCTCATCTTCTTCTTCTCTCCCTTCCACCACATGTTATCTCTAACTCTCATCATCTTCTTTTCTTTCACTCTTACTAGAAAACCTTTTCTTTAAATCTCATCTTCTTCATCTTTCATATGTAATTTTTTTCTTTTAATTTAATATAATTTTTTAATTTCTTTTGCATAATTTTTTTCTTTTACTTTTTGGTTCATATGCCTTCCTTGTCTCCGTATATAGAGAGCCAAATCTCTATAGATTATTGAGTTGTATTTTCGACAGATTTTGGGGGTAAAAAAAGGAAAACCTATCTAGAATAATGAATTTGTATTTTTGGGGGAGACGGGGTACCTCGCTGGTTTATTGTGTGCGGTGTATCTGAGATTCGGGGAGGTGAGAAGGGAAGAGGGAGTGGCAACAATGGAGAAAGGTCAGAACTAAGAAAAAAGACTTTCCAAATGAGCTTCACGCTTGCAAAACAACGAAATAAATGTTAGAAGTGAAGCCGAGGTACCCCGGCATTCACACTCCAACGCTCAAGTTAGCAAACTCAAGCTTTTTATGGCAAAGAGAGCTTGCCAGCCCTCTGTAAATCAAGATTTAAGGTTGAAGAAAACCTATTTTGTGGAGTGTGAGTGTTGTTGAGTCAAAAACATCATCGAGAATAAAACCTAGACACTTTTATATGTGAAGTATCTCAGTTGCCACGTGGCGTATCCTTTTTGGTTAACTTTTTTTTTTTTACTTTTTTATGATTTTTGGGCCGTTATGTGCATGCTTGCGACGTATCTCATCCTTTGGAAACGTGGCGCGCGCTGGAGAGTGGTCTAGGATATATCTGGAGGGGCTGTCGGGTAGGGGGCTGAGGACCACTGTTCTTGGGGCAGTGTCCTTCACTCTTGGCAGAGGTGACAGGCGGCTGTCCCCCCCCTCTTTTAGTACAACGTTTTTTATTCTTAATTCTAACAAAATCAAATATTATCTTTTAAGAGGTGGAGACGTTTCTCATAGCGGACTTTTTCGGAGGGTTCACTTGCATCCGATCTGTCAGGTACCTCCAGTTACATGGGATACCTCAATCTATGTGGGGTACCTCTAATTGTACGGAGTACATCTAATTGTGTGGGGTACCTCGAATCATGTCGGATACCTCGAATTGTGCGGGGTACCTCGAATCATGCCGGGTACCACTAATTATGCGGGGTATTTCGTATCATGTCGGGTACCTCTATTTGTGCGGGGTACCTTCAATCATGTCGGGTACCTCAGACTGTGCTAGAGTTATTCTGTTCATCGACACGTGGCATTTTACTACCTTTCCTATTTTTTCCCCAAACAAATTGTTTTGTTATTTCTTATTCATTTGGATTTGTTTTGTTTTATGGTATTTGGCTTGTGCTTTTGTAATTTTAAATATCTGGCCATATATTATTTGTTATTTATTTTTTCGTCATCTTTGTTATCTTTTATTGATTATTTTAAATTACAAATTGAAAGAAAATATGCTAAGTAGCTGCAAAATTGTCATCAAGTCATGATTCATGTATGTTAAATTTTGAGCTTTGAGATAATCGAGAGCAGTTTTAGTAGCAATGTGATGTTGGCGGTGGTATATCTATGTATGTGTACATACATACATACATACACACACACACACACACACATGGGGTCGTTCATTACTTTTTTTCTTTTAAAATGCTTGCCACTGATGTAAATGGCTACCGTGAATGGGGATTAGATTTTCTTATAAAAGTTAAAGGAGGATGCAGACCAGATTATGAAGATTCCCCTCCCAAGACAACCAAGCTCAGATCAGGCTCTATCGCATTTTGACAAAAAAAGGAGATTATACAGTGAAAAATGGATACCAAGTGCCTTTAAAACTTAAATTTTCAGACCAAGCTAGCAGCTCACACAAACGACAATCTCCATAGAAAGCAATATGTTCTCTGGAACTTCCAGGAAAGGTAAAGATATTCATGTGGAGAGCAGCAAGGAATATGTTACCTACTGCTCAAAACCTTTGGAAGAAGAAAATCTTCTCAAGCCCATGGTGTCAGAGATGTCGAAGAACAGAGGAGTCCATTTACCGTGCACTTGTTAGCTGCGAAGTATCTAAAAAAGTTTGGAGGTTGACCCCTTTTTAAGATCATGTCAGGCTCCGCTCCCCCAGGGGGGGGGGATATGCTTAGTTTTTTTCAAAAGATGGCAAATAAAAGGAGTAAGTCAGATGTGGAGCTGATAGTTGCTACTTGCTGGGTTATTTGGCATGCAAGGAATCGTCTTATCTTTGAAAATAAGAAGGAAGATTCTCAATTATCAGCTACTAAAGCAGATGCAGTAGTACATTCTTACAGAAAGATTCAGCTGCTACAACTATAGACATCTTTAGATGAAAACTCTAATGTAGCTTCCTAATGGCAATCCCCTAAATGGCAATCCCCACCAGCAGGTTGTTTCAAAGTTAATGTGGATGCATCAGTTGCGGTTGAGCAGAGAAGAGTTGGTCTGGGTGCTGTGATTAGAGATTTCAGAGGCAAAGTAATAGTATCAGCTATGCAACCTTCCTGTTTCCAGCTGGAGGTATCTTATGCAGACGCAGAAGCTGCAAGACTTGGTGTTGAAATAGTAGAAAAGGTGGGATGTTGGCCCTTAATCATAGAAATTGATTCACAGGAGGTTGTAGATACTGGTTTTGAACAGGAAAAGCACAAGAACTGAACTTTATTAGGTTATATATGATTTGCAAGCTTGTATTAGGAGGCAGCAACAAATATCAATTCAATATACTCCAAGATCCAGCAATGTAATAGCTCACAATTTAGCTAGCGTAGCCTTGGAGCAATCTGAAGTTGTACTTTGGGTGGATAACATTCCAGCCCACAATTTGTATTTATTCACTAGTTGAATGCTTAAAAGGGAGACCCTTTTATCAAAAAAATAAAAAAAATTCTTGTAAAAGTTTGTCCTCTTAGAGTAACTGCTTCCATTGATATAGCAATGTTTCTTCGGATGTTAATTAATTCTTTGATACCAAATTATCGATTGAGACAATGCTTGAGGATTTTAATTCTTTAATATTTGACTTAATTTTAATCTAAGAACAATAAAAAATGCAAGACTTTTTAATTATTGAAGTTATTATATATATTAACAAATGTAAGACTTTTATTTTTAAGACTTTTATTTTTGAAAATGGTACTACGAAACACATATTTGTTGTTTTCATTTTTTTTTATTGTGTCAACTGAACACATTGTATTGGTTTCAGTTTTAAAATACAGGGTATAAAAAATAATACCAGATGGTTGCTTAAATTCAAAATATAGTAATTATAAAACATTATTTTCATTTTCATTTTTATTTTAAGAAGATACCAATTCATAAACAATATCGAACATGCCCAATTATTTTGAATTTCTAAAATTGTATTACCAATCCCTAATAACTAAAGACTCATTAACATAAATGAATTAAAAGAGACAATATTTTCTTCTTTTTTCATTCTTTTCTTATTATTTAAAAAACAAAAAATAAACATAGGCATACTCTAGATTTAGTTGTGTTTTGATTTTATTATCTTAAAAAAAACCAACAAGTCACAAAAAGGAAACCATAAATCCTTCTCTTTAACTCACTGGACATCATTTTGTTATTGTTATCGCTACTCTGCCACCATCAAGTGTGTGCTATCTAAAGAAGCATGCATAAACAATAAAACTATCGTACACCATTTTCAGAACATGAAAACTTGTCGATGAGTATAAATATTAACAATAAATGATAGGAGCAGGTTCAAGAGACATAATTATAGACACGAATTTTTGACTTTTAGATTATAAAAGAATGAAAGGTGAAGATTAGAGGACATGAATTATTAATTACTAAGGATAAAAACTTGTTTAATCTTTATATTTTAACATTAATGTCCGTTTAGTCTCTATATTTTTAAAAGTATCTCAAAATATCTCTGTCGTTATATTATTGATACCGCCGCCATTACTTTTTATTCTTTTTAGCTTTCTTTTATAATATTGTCCTCTTACAATAATTTTTTTTGACATTAATAAAAAGAAAAAAATTAATTACCAATTTAATCTTAAAAATAATATATATATATATATATATATTTTTAATGTAACACTCTACTGAGGAGTAATATATTAATTTTTTTATTGATGTCCAAAAAAATTGGTAATTTAATTTTTTTACAATATCAATTTTTTGAAAAATATGAGCTTCCACTAAAATTAATATATATTATTTTATTTTTTTACTTTTTGGAGTTAAGTTAGTAATTTAATTTTTTTAATATCCTAAAAAAATAGAAACATTATTGTAAGATCAAGCCAAAAGGGACAAAAATTAACTATAAGGATGTCAATAGTTTAACTGCATGTATGTTTTGAAATATTTTTTAAAAATATAATGATTGAACAAGTGCTAACCTCATAATACAAGAATAAACGAGTTTTTACCCAATTACAAAATTCAAGATTAAAGTTATTTTTAAATTTAAAATCTAACAAATAACGTGAGTCCCATCATGTGATAATTAATTATTTTCCTAATTATTCTCTCTCTTACCTCTAGGGGTGAGCAAACCCCATCCAACTTGACGGACCCAACCCAATTTAATCTAACTTAGTTTAATTTTGACAGATTGAGTGAGTTATTATGGGTTAATTGGGTCAATTTTTTTTAATCCAATTAACATTTAGGTTGGATTAGGTTAATTATGATGAACTTCTCTAACCCAACCCAACCCAACCCACATAAATAATAATAACAATAATAATAATAATAAGAAGAAGAAGAAGAAGAAGAAGAAGATAATTTTCAATTGTAAAATTTTAAAAATCTAAACGACTAATCTATTTTCTATCCTCTTTTTATTCTTTTATAAAAAGACTATTTTATTCTTATATCTATTACTCTAAACTCTAACTCCAAAAGTAAACTCTTAAATCTTAATTCTCATTCAACTTTTCTGATTTATTCATTCTATATTCTTTTGTTTTCTTTATCAAATACTAAACAATGAATAGAATTTCCATAATATAATGTATTTATATTTTATTTCAATAAGTTTCATTTCAACTTTTGTATCTTTTTCTTTATTTAATTTTAACCCGAGCAGCATAACTTTATAGTTATCTTTATTTTGAAAAATATTTTTATTCATATTTATTATAAATTAAATAAATCATATGAATGCATATTAAAAAGCAAAAGAAAAATATCTAAATATCTTAGATCTAAATATTTTGATTTCTCCATCTTAAAAAAATCAACAAGTCACAAGAACAAGCCATAAATTCGTTGCTTAAACTCACCAGACATCATTCTATTACGTTGCCACCATCCAGTGCGTGCAATCTAAATAAGCATACACAAATAATAAAACTACCATATACTATTTTCAGAACATGAAAACTTGTCGACGAGTATAAATATTAGCAATAAATAATATAATGGTGGAGTTTTTTTTTTTTTTTGTTTCATTAAGTTTTAAAATTATGAATACTATTATTAGCATCCCAACAAAATTTCTAGCTAAACGTCCCTACCGGTATGTATATTCAGCTACATGCCCAACCCTAATAGTAAATCTGTGGATAATTATGGTTAAAAAAAAAGAAAAAAAAACTACCACGACCTGCTACATCAACTTTATATGACACAATCTAAGTGTCTAAACCTAGACGAGACCCTACCACGTAAAACACTTAAGATCTAATTAAACATCAATGAGTTTTCAAACAACAAGAGCGTATAGATTTCATATTTGAAAAATTGTATTGCACTTATATGAACCCTCCACGTGTACGGATGCCAAAATCCTGAAAACAAGCAAAGAAACGGAGAAGCAACGGCGTGGAGGAAGTGAAGATGACAAGAACGTGGGACATGATGTGAAACAATTGAAGGGCCAAAAATCTCAAGACAGCATGCCTCCGGTCTCTTGTCTGGCTGTCGCTCCTTATTTCATTCATATTTTCTTTCTTTCTTTCTTTCTTTCTTTAAGTCAGTGATGGCAGCAAAAACAGTTGATGTAATGTACTTCAGTCATACTTTGTCATATCTATTTGTTTTGTGACAATTTATTTCGTATCATTTTAATTTTAAATTAGAATACGAAAATAGAAAGAAAATTATACAAGTACAAAATGATGGACACGGGACACGAATCCACTGAACGAGACACGTGTGCTTATACAAATCAATAAAGGTACATGAGTCACCTTTTTTTTTTTTTTTAGCTTTTAATACTTTAGTCCCCATTTTTATCCTTAATTTTATACATATATAATTACTATTAAAAAAAAAAAAACTCAGTTCAAGAGACAATAGTCATTAGAAGGTGACAAAATACCCTTTAACTCGTGACACACTGTTTCATATAAAATTAGAATATTTTTAAAAAAAATTAAATTTCTTTAAATAAGATTTTGTACTATTAGAATCTTTTTTATATATATGTATAGTTTTGTACTGATAAATTCGAATTGCTTTCTCCTTTGCCGGGCCCAATTAATTATGAACATTTATTTATAATATAATAAATTATATTTTAAATCTGTTAATATTAATTAAGATCAGTGCTACGTTATAATTAACTTATCATAAGAGGCTCATTAATTTAATTAGTAGAAAATAACTCAAATCAAAATCATTCAATTTATATTATTTTGACCTTTCACTCCTCCTTTCACGTCTTTATCGACGACCAAATTACATCACAACGACTCTCTATCAGCCGTCTCTTTTTTTCACGTTTTTCTCTATTTTTTACTTTTTATTTTTTTACCATAAACTGTTGTCATTAATTGATCAAGTTATGAAAGAAGACTCGAGATGTTAACGTTAGCAAATCAATTTTTAGAAAGATACTCTCGTTCAAAAATTTGTAATTTAGCTAAAATAAAACTAAATAAAACCGCAAAGCTTTTTTTTTTCAGAAAGTTCCATGACTCGTCCTCTATCAAATGAAAAAAAAAAAAGGAAAAAAAAATAAAATACATAGATACATATGATACGAGAATGAGAAAAGAAATCAGGTGGGTCGACGTGGAGGCAAAAATGACGATGATCAGTTGTTAGTCAGTACCCATCCCATCAATAATCCCTACTCATAAGTCTCTAACCACATCGAGATTTAAGAGGACCTTGCTATGTTTACGGCTTCTGCAAGTAACATAGCCGATGGGAATCTTCCACGCGTGTTGGTGCTGATGAAACCAGACTAAGGCAACTGTTCATGCAAGGTGAAAATACTGAGGCTGTTTGTTGCAGCTTCTGCAACCTAGCCTTGTCCCAAGATTTAATACCTAATAAATAGAGATATCGAAATAAAAATTAAAAAAAAAAGAATAAATTGATAGGACGTCACTTTTTATTTGTTTTATTGCATTCCTAGAGAAGCATATCGAGATGTGTCATTTTCATTGCGATTCTCTAAAGAAGAAATAAAAAAAAAAAATTAATGCCAAATAATTCTCCGCTGACATAAATAAATGCAATACTTGTAAACAAATTAAATAAGAGCATTTTTACAGTTGTATTAAATTGTCAAATAATAAATATTTCATTAAAATAAATTATTTAAAAATCTGATTCTAAAATAATCTACTACTTTTATTACATAATATACTTTCAACTGTTAAGAAAAAAATGTAGAAATAAATTAAGTTTTTCTTTTATTTTTTTCAGAAAGAGAAATGATTAATATATAAGACAATGCTCAACAATAACAGCTAACATACGTTGGACTGCCGTAGATTCTGAACAGACTGAACACTGTGGGCGTGGGGAGAGGTTTTAATGAACTCAGTGGTCTTTGCAGTATTTTTGTACTCTTTTTGTACTCGTATTTATTATGTGTTGTATCAGAAATTAAAAATACTATGTATTGGTAAATTCGTCAATATTTTATTTCCAAAATTTTACACCCTTTGTTAATTGTTTGATAATGGTTATAACATCGGCGTCCCTAAGATTTCATTTTTATCCAAATAATATTATACTTTTCGTCAGCATTTCTTGGGTCTTTGAGATTTGCCTGTTGGTTTGTCTAATATTATTTATTTAAACGCATAAAAAATTTCTCATGTTAAAAGATAATTTTTCATTTCGTTTAATCTTTGTTAGTTTGTTATTAATTCTTATTCTTTGATTTTTCATTATGCTCTTTTGTATTTCTTTTAGATTTAAAGGTTTTAATTTATGTTCCTTCTATTTGTATTTTCCATCTAATCATTTATATTATAAGTAGAGTCCTGTCTAATCTCCCACTGTCATGGCGGTCTTAAAAGAAAAAAAAAAATCTCTAATGACTTCCAATCAAAGGATATTTTAGTCATTATGGTAGAGGCTATCAAGTGATGGACCTATTTGATACAAAGAAAAAAAAATGCCTTTATATAAGAATCATAAAAGTTCAGGGACTACCAATTAATTACCACAATATAAAAGTGCTTCATCAAGTAGGCTGCTATAATTTTGACCATTGTCACTCATTTTCTCTTCTGTGGAGGAAAACTGAAGCTGAAAGAGAGAGAGAGAGAGAGAGAAAAGAAAAAAAGGAGAAAAAAAAAATTCGAAGAAACAGAAAAATGGCTCTCAAGCTCAGCCCTTTCACCACTCAAACCCAGAAATTTCCTTCCTTTGCTCTTCCTCAAATGGGCAGCCTCAGATCTCCAAAGTTCTCCATGGCTTCAACTCTTCGTTCTAACACCAAGTTTGTGTTCTTGTTCATTTCATTTCTCCCTAATATTTTGTGTGTTGGCATATAGATTCTTGTATTAAAGTAAAATTCTTTGCAATTTTTTCTTTCCTTTGAGCTGACTTTGGATCTGGGTTTTTGTTTTTATGATTTCGTTTGGCTTATGGCTGCATTACTTCAAATGGGTTGCTTATTGATCTTGTTATCTATGCTTTAAATGCATTGATTTCGCATGCTTATTTGTTTTCTTTTTCTTTTTTTCTTCTTTTTGTTTGAATTTATTGAGACGGCGTTACATTTATCTTTTGTCGATTGCTATGTACTTCAAATTGTGTTCTTGTTAATGTTCTGTTCTTGTATCTATTTTAGTTTGATGGAATGGGTATAATTACTTTAATATTTGTTATGAAATTTCTTTTTTCTCTCCTACCTCTTTGTTTATCAAATTTCGATTTTTTCGAGGTGGGGCTCTGTTTTTCTGGTTACATTTGGTGACTTGTTATAGCAATTTAAATTTCATTACTGGGTTTGATTCAAGTTCATGTATAATCTTTGAGTTATATGTGGTCTCATATAAGTTGTTGGAAAGTGATTTTCTTTATTTTTATATTATATATTGTTTTGGAAGTAGTGGTTCTGTGGTATCCGTTTCAATCTCTAACATATGCCTCTTGATATTATGTTTGGAACTTTATTTATAGGATTGACTCTATGAATTTGATTGTGATGTAGATGGCCGATTTCCTTGTTTTATTTATTTTGTTTTTAGCTTGGTCTTTTAGTTAAATGGAAGAATAAAGAATATTGAAGTGAGGATTATTCCTTTGACGCTCTGCTTTCATTAGCACTCTTAGGATACCATTTGAGAAGAATAGTCAAATTCTTGGTTTTGCAGTTAAATGCCCTTTTCTTGTTTTTAAGTTTAGGAAAGAAGATTAGAACCGGTTTTTCTTGTAAAGCAAAAGGCTTTCAAAACCATTTTAGCTTACTCTGCATTGTGGAAGATTTTGTCTTACTCCTCAGGACTGAAATAAGAGCTCTTTTATTTTTAGTATGAATATTTAAAAAAAAAAAAGATTTATATATCTGAAATGTGGTGGTTGAAATGATTCTGCTGGGTTGGCTGGTTTTAAATGCAATCTGTGGTTTCAGTTGCATGCAGGGTTTTCTGTTTGTTGTTTTCGGTTAGGTGGGGTTGGGGACGGTTACAACATTTAATTTATATTTTATTATTAGAATCATCTGGAATGTCTGCTTTATGAATTGTTTGGTTAATTTGTTGAGATTTATGGTTTTTCTATTTCTTCCTCCCTTTTTCTTATTTTGTGTTGGCTATTTGGTTTTGGCTAGGTTCTGTAGCTTTTAATTTTGGCTGCTCCCTATAAGTTCATGTATTATGCTTATATTTTATGTTTTGACAAGTGCATGCATGCTTGCCCAGCTGTCGGTTTCTTATGATGTGGCATATAAATAGTTTTTTTGTCTATATGTGTAAGCTTCTTGAATGATGCTTTCTTGTTCCTGCATTATGTCAGACCGTGTGCAGGTGGAATGAAGGCCTTTTTTTGTCTAGTTCTACCACAATAACATGTGTTCACCATGTTTTCTGTCACTGCCTATTCTTCTTTTGTATTCACATTAGTGATTTTAAAAATATGATCAATGATCCTTGTTGCAATTCTTTTAGCTTGATTTGTATAGCATAATTATGTTTATTTTGTTTTATTTGATGTAGTATTTACTGCTTTTCATCTTTTTTTTTTGTTTTGTTTTCTGAATGTGATTGAGTCTTCATCTTGATAAAGAATATTCAATTTGGTGAGAGTAGGTTGGATACCTTTGCATAGATTCTTTGTTTTATAATCCCTTTCTGCCTGTGCTTGGTTGGTGGTGGATCTTTGACTTATTTCATCATTCTGTAAGAGATGGTGGGATCTATTACTTATTTGACTGTTGTTTAATAGGTGGTGGATCTTTTACGTATTTCTAAATTGCAACGTAGGTCTTCTTTTCAAGGAGCTGGAGATCATTGGTTGCGGTTCTAAATGTTTAAAACTTCTATCTTTTGGAATTTTTAGAACCTTCTGTGTTTTATCAATTTGAAAGTTTTCAAGGTTCCAAAGTTTTGAACTTTCTAAATGTTAATTTTTGCGGCTAGTATTATACAAGTGTGTTAATCTATGGTTATACAGGAAATTTTAGCTGCTAATCATGTTTATAGGATCTGAGATAATCTGTGTTTTCTCCTTTAAAATATCTGTTCCCATCTTGGTTTTAGTAGTTATTAGCAAACTACTACTTATGGTTCTGCGTTAATTCATATATTATTTTTTTTCCCTTTCCTTTGTTGTATTTGGTATGACTTTTTTTTTTCCCTTAATATCCATTATAACGTGTTTGTTATTTAATGGGAGCTTGGTTGGTCAAATGGTTATTACTGCCTTAGTTTTTAACCACAAACCTGTTTTAATGTAAATTTCTGGAAAAAGCAAGTTGTCTATTTGTTGTTGCCATGTGGACGTCACTCATTTATGTACTGCTTTCCCTTTAGTTCCAGTTCCATAGTATTCATATGTCAGATATGACGGGCCATAGACAAGTCTCTGCTATTGTCATATGCTGATTTTCTGTACCTTTTGATAACTATGAGCTTTAACTATTTTCTTGTCCTTGCTGGAAATCCAAACTCAGCTGTCAGTGTCTGATCCTCAATTCTTTTGTTTCATTGAAGGGAGGTTGAGAACCTCAAGAAGCCTTTTATGCCCCCTCGGGAGGTGCATGTTCAAGTCACCCACTCCATGCCACCTCAAAAGATTGAGATCTTCAAATCCATGGAGGACTGGGCTGAGAACAACATTTTGGTTCACCTGAAGCCAGTTGAGAAGTGTTGGCAACCACAGGATTTTCTGCCAGATCCTGCCTCTGATGGATTCGATGAACAAGTCAAGGAACTAAGGGAGAGGGCAAAAGAGCTTCCAGATGATTACTTTGTTGTTTTGGTTGGAGATATGATTACGGAAGAAGCTCTTCCAACATATCAAACAATGCTTAATACCTTGGACGGGGTTCGTGATGAAACAGGTGCTAGCCTCACTTCTTGGGCTATTTGGACAAGAGCATGGACTGCTGAAGAGAATAGGCATGGAGACCTTCTGAATAAGTATCTCTACCTGAGTGGACGGGTAGACATGAGACAAATTGAGAAGACTATTCAGTATTTAATTGGATCCGGAATGGTAAGTTCTTTGCCTACTAAATTAGGAGCCCTGTTCTGAACCTCTGATAGGAAGTCATTATAAAAGATGCGTGTTAACAATGGCTATAATTAACAATGCAAGACTACGAAGTTGGTCAATTTAGAGCTCACTGTCTAATTGTGCTAGTTTATGTGGATTTACTTCTTGCCCTTTTATTTATATCCCTTGTGGTAAGTTGATATGTTCTGTCTTTTTGTTTTTTTTTTCCCTCTCTCATTTTGTAGGATCCCCGTACAGAAAACAGTCCCTACCTTGGTTTCATCTACACTTCATTCCAAGAAAGGGCAACTTTTATTTCTCATGGAAACACAGCTCGCCTTGCCAAGGAGCATGGTGACATGAAGTTGGCTCAAATATGTGGTACGATTGCTTCAGATGAGAAGCGCCACGAGACTGCCTACACCAAGATAGTGGAAAAGCTTTTTGAGATTGATCCCGATGGAACCATCGTGTCTTTTGCTGACATGATGAGGAAGAAAATCTCTATGCCTGCTCACTTGATGTACGATGGCCGTGACGATAACCTCTTCGAGCACTTTTCAGCTGTTGCTCAGCGGCTTGGTGTCTACACTGCCAAAGACTACGCCGACATTTTGGAATTCTTGGTGGGCAGATGGAAGGTTGAGAAGCTAACTGGGCTGTCTGGTGAGGCACAGAAAGCTCAAGACTATGTTTGTGGGTTACCTGCAAGAATCAGAAGGCTGGAGGAGAGAGCTCAGGGAAGGGCAAAGCAAGGACCCACCATCCCTTTCAGTTGGATTTACGACAGACAAGTGCAACTCTAATTGCAGAAATGAAATGCAACATTCAGCGTCTCTCATTGTAGTACCCTCGTGCAGAATGGTAAATAATGCTAGAAATTTTGCAGTAACTTTGTTCTTTCGGATCGTAGTCTATTGTTCTGTGTGAGGAGAAATATGATGGGCAGTGACTTTGGTTGGTTGTAGATACAGTTGTTTCTCTTCTTGTGCCATTAGCTTATGCAGATAGGGGCAGCTGTAGTTTGTTCTTTTATTGTTATGTTTCTTTTTTTTTTTTTTTTTTTACCCTTTTTGACTATCCTCTCTTGTATGAGTTTGTTTCTTTGAGTGTAAGCAAATAAATAATCTCTATGATGCCAATTTTGATGATGGTGATAATATATGTTGGTGAAGAAAAATGCTGTGTTTTGAACTCATAATGTCACGTAATTGGTTGTGAAGGATATCATGTTATTAAGGTCTTACGTAAAACTTTCTGGACTTGTAGAACTTAATATTTTGTCTTCAATTAATCAATGTTGCGATTTGCCTTTGATTTTTACTTTTATTTTGAAAAAGAAAAGGACGACAATACCCTAAGATTTGGTAAAATGATTTGACAAGTATCTTCTTATTTTGCGCAAATTCTTTTTCTGGATACACGAAACTTTCTTTTGTCTTAAAAAAATGGTCTCTTACTCTTAGTTTTTGAATGTTTTTATCATTTTCCCCCTTAAAAACATGATTTTGATGTTTCAGTTTTTGAATGTGGAAATAATGAAAATGATTCTTTTTTATGTTTTAAAATCTATATGAGACGTTCTTTTGTATCATTTGTTTGTGAAAATAGTCAACCTTATTTTGGACTGCATGACTCATAAATTATCGTCTTTTTCAGATGTTTAACAAATTAAGTGTGTTTAAAGTGTCATTAGAAGGGATTGCGTACACCTTGGAGTTCAAGTAATATGTATAATAGACATTATAGTTCATATTTAGTGAGAGATTTTCTCTGTTTTGAGGACCAAACCCATTAATTGAAATTCGGTTTATTCATTTCACACAGCAATGAATGTGCTTTACAAGATTTTAAACCCTTTTCGCATGGTCGGTCCTTCCATTTGATTCAAGTAATGTAATCCTAATTTTTAGCACCACCTCTTATTATGAACATCAAGAAAGCCCGAATTTGAGCCACAAAATTTTCAGCTTCAAGAGATTGAATTTAATAGGACGCTTCAAAAAAATTTTAATTTCTTTTGTAAAAGTAGTAAGCCAAAAAACAATTCAACTCTCCCCCTAATTTAAACAGCCAAGATTGGAATTCCAAATTCCTTATTCAATTTTTTAATATACAAAACGTTTATCATAACTCAGCACTCATAACCATGCGGCTACGCCTCCCCTTCCGTGTTGTTTGAGTGATTTATAAAATGAAAATTAGACACCATTTGTCTTATCACATAAAATCTCATTTTACAATTCATAGTTCTTACGGACAAGTAAACAAAACTCTTGAATCTTGATGTCGTTGCCCAATGCCCATCATTTTCTCTTAGGTTTCATTTTTTCTTTCATAATTAAATATGGGTTAAATTATATTTTTGTTTTCATTAGTCTTGTTATTTTAAATGGTCACATATTTAATAAATCCAAATCTCTTCTTTTTTTATTTATTATTTTCTCTTTTTCAATTTGTCCAAGTTCTAAGCCATCATCCCCCTCAAGTGCACTCATAAATTTTCTTGTTAAAAAAAAAAAATTCTAATGAAGAAGCAAAATTTTCACTTTAAAATTCATATAAGAAATTGAAAATAAAAACCTTCAAAAAATAATATTACTTTTTCAAAAATGAAAAGAAAAAAAACCGTTCAATTGATCATTTAATAACATGTAATTCATAAATCTGAATCAAAATATTAAATGACCTTGATTTATCTCTAATCGAATGGTTTTTTTTTTAATATAAAGATACGAATATATTTATTTTTAAAAAATAAAAAATAAAAAATGTCGCGACTTGTTCGAGGCCATAATCAAAACGAGAAAATAGAATTTGATAGGCACGGAGAATCGCTGATGAAATTTTAATATCGCCAACCTTCAATGCAAATCACGCCATTGATTTTTTCAGACGCCCTTGCTCTGCAAATTGGCTTTTTCTTATTTTTATTTCTCATAAAACTATTTTCAAATTAAAAAAAACCACAACTGTTGAAATAGAACCCTAAACCTAGATTCAGAGGAATTAGAAGAGGAAGAATTAGGAGCAGGATCGAATGGGCTCTCAACAGAATGAAAGAGTCTGCATTATATAGAAGGGAGAGGAAACCCTAGCTTGAGTGAAATGACAATACTAGCCTCATAATGAGCTGGATATGACCACATTAGGCCCAGTTTCAATTCATCACTGCAAGCCCAACGAGTGATTATAAAATTCACATTTTCGAGGAAATTAATAACTGGATACCTGAACTTTGAGAAAACAATAATTAGGAGTATAGTTTTTATTATTTTCCATAAAGGTCAGTGTCGAATTAAAATCGAAAGCAATAAGAGGTCAAGCCATCAAGAAATTAATAATCTATTTTGGCAAGATGGGATTAGGGTGTGTGAATGTATTTAAAAAGGATGGGGATATTTCCACCCCACTATTTTTATAAATCCACCCCACTTTTAGAAAAATAATTATAATGAGTTCATAATATTTTTAAAAAATATAAATTGATAAAAGTTTTGTACAATTAGTCAATTAAATCCTTCTATTACTTTTTTTTACGTTCTTTAACCATCTTCAATCATAAATTTTAATATAATTTTTATTTTACTATTTTATTATTATGATATAAAAAGACAAAATTACCCTCATAAATTATGAGTTATTCTATCTAATAATTTAGGTATTTAATTTTGTGAATTATAATCTAATATTTTTAAATGAAACCTAATTATTATTTCACTATCCTTACTTGTAAATGACATAAATTTGAGAATCTAATAATTTATATGAAAATTGTGTATAAAGACACTATGTTAATTTAATTATAAAATAATAATCATACTAATAAAGTAGTATTAGAAACAATACGTTTGGTACAAATTAGAAAAATATAGAAGTTAAAGTAAATTCTTGATAATTTTATTTTATAAAGGTAAAATAGTCAATTTAAACTCATGTCAAATCAATATTTGTAATCAAATATGCTAAAAAAATCTAAGTCACAAAAAAAAAGAAAAGAATTAAGATGGATTTAATTAATTAATTTTCCAAAGTTCTTCTTGATTTGAAAATTTTAAAAATATTGTGTAACTTTTATAATTATTTTTTAAAAATGGGGTGGAGATATCATCACTCATTCAAAAAAATAAATTGTTCTTTTCACCGAATTTTTAATGAAGTTCTTTAAAAAATTGTGTTTTGCATAAATTACTAGTAGATTCAAATCTAAGATTTGTTCCCTTGGCATAAATAAAAGATTATAACTAAGCTTTGGTATTGTATATAAACAAATATATCATTACTGATTAGAAGAAACGCAAGTATATAACCAGCAAGTTGCAACAAGAAAAAGGGTGCAAATTAAAAAATAAAACCGGCAGTTGATGCTCAGGTGCTCAAAATTTTTGAGCCCTCACTTTCAAACACCAATTAAACCAAACCAAACGAACTCTGCTTTGTGATTATGAACAAAGCAATGATCATTCAAGTTCTGTCCATAGACTCATCGAAAGTTTTGCGATATCCCAACACTGTTCTGTTATAATCAAATGAAGCAAGTCTTGCTTTTCGACTGCAAGAACCCAGGCATTTTCTTTCCCCTCCTCTCGGTTACGTTGGAGAGGTAGCTCAAGGTTCTTGTTATCTCCAGATTTTGAGGAACTACACATAAACTACTACACACTATGATGACTCACATTGAAACCGTTGCGATATTACCAAGGCACACATATTAGACAGAAGAACCTCTCAATAAATGTATAGAAATTAGAAAGCATGGAGGCAGTCACCTTCAGATTTATAATATTTATAAAAATTATATTGAGAGAAAAACATTAAAGAGAATGCAAACATTCAGACTTTTAAGATGACTTTACATATCTCGATCTTATAAGAATAAAGTAGTGCATACTTTACCTTTATATCACTTGTACTAAGGATAACTAAGTCAAACCAATTATTTTTGTAACCATACCTCTATTAAATAATAACCTTGTTATAGTATTAAAAATAGTTGGTCCCAACATTATGACCATAGAGAGATTTTGCTCTATATAAGAATTCAATTTCAGAATTACTTGCAAGATTTTCAAGCAATTCTTCTATTAATTGAATTTCCTACATCAATGTCCAACAATTCTACAGACATATAATCAGTGTTCATCAAATGGTTTATCCTACTAGGTACCTGCAAAAGAGTATATATTCAAGAGAGAACTTGAGTACTTTTGCAAAGGGATGATGGTCAAACCATTAAGCTTTCACTTCCACTTGTTTTGGCTCGTAATCTGGGAGCAACAAACCAAGCCCTTCCTTGCTATCAGGAGCCAAATAAACTTTGTTCTTGTTCTGATACAATGGATTCGCTGTCAAAACAAGCAACTCAGAATTTCCATTAATCTCCAAGACCTCAGGCAACCCATCATAGCATCCCCTTGACAAGCCCACATCAATTCTTATTGCTCTATTATCACAAACAGCATTTATCCCCTTTTGCTGTATCGTATGGCCCATAATCATTCTCTTCACGCCAGGAAGAGTCGCAAGAGCATGTTCAAGAGCTGAACAATCACATTTCTTCTCCTCATCCGAAAACTTCCTCAACCAAACAACAGCATGCCTCCCTTTACAATATCCTGGCGCAGACTTCCCCATTAACCCATTGATCCAGTCCCTCACTTCTCGATTAATCCTCTCCAAACCATACTCTACGTGTTGCTTCAACAACCCTCCATGAACAAAAACAGAGTCCCCAACTACTAGCACGGTTGTATTCTCAGACAAAAACCGCCTTGCAATCGGACCATCCGGTCTCAATGCAGCAATTCTAGCCCTAACACCATTATGGTACTCTTTAGCCATACTCTTAAAAGCTAAAGGAATCCCACTAAACAAATCTTTCGGCTTTTCTAACCCTACACATAAAGATTTCATTTTGTTGCCAATACAATACCAATTAGCCCAATCCTCAAACTCTTTTAAACCCATTTCAGTAGCATATCTAAAATCAGCTTCAATGTTCATAATTTCATGATTGCCATTCATAGTAATAAATTTACCTCCGCTTTTCTCAGCTTCCCTCTTCAATTTCTCCAACAAATAAAGAATCTTGATCTCATCATCACCTCGATCCAGTACATCACCAATTTGTACAACAGTGGCCGTCCCACCAGTCCATTGATCAGAACCGTTGATCAAGCCAGCCAATCTGAGCGCTTGCTTTGATTTCTCCAAGTCCCCATGAAGGTCACCGATGGCAATAAGACGATCAACGCGTGGGAGGCGCGTGGTGGGTTCGCGAACATTTTGGGAAGTTTTGGGATCTGGGTTCGGTAAGAAAAGGCCACCGCTGACTGTGAAATCGACGAAAGTGTCTACGAATGAAGAGAGTAAGGAAGGCACGTTTTTGCATAAAGGGTTTTTGTGTTCTGTCTCCTTCATTCTCTACGTCGTCTTTTTGTGTTTGAGAGCCGGATGTTACACAGAGAGATAGAGAGAGAGAGAGAGAGAGAGAGAGCTGGAGTTTGAATTACGGCGTGCGGACTGCGGAGTTTGTCAATCGTGGTGGCTGGCTGCAGTTAACCATTGGCTTACGCAAAGCTTCAACCGTATGACGAGTCGTTTTTCTTTTGGATCAAGACGTAAACGAAGTCGTTTGGATTTGCGTTTACGTGCAACGAGTCGTCTTGCTTCGACATTCTATTTTTTTTTAATAATAAATCTTTGAAAGAAATAAACTTTTTTTTAAATCTTGTTTATAATTTTTATTAAATTATGTAAAAAAAATTCAAAACTATTATTATCAGTTTTCTACCATTATTGTTGTCGCACAATATATTATCAAACGCTTTTTGCTGATTTTAAGATTAGAAAGATAAAAAACTGAAAATGTTGTAGTTTTATTTAAGCAAAGTTTAAAAATAATTTCTTAAAAAAGCTTGAAAATACTATTTTAAAAATAATAAGACACGCGTCGACCGTGATCTATTACTACGACCGACACGTCGGCTTGCTCCATGGCAACCACAAAATAGTGTCATAAATAAACGAAAAACAGAGGTGGCAGTCAAAAACCCTAAGGCCTAAAACCCCACTGTACGTAACGTTACAAAGAGTACAGAAAGAAGGGAAGGGAGAAGAAGATGAATCACGTTGCAGGAATGGAGGAGCAAATTGTATCAGAGAGAATGAGAAGAAAGTTGGAAGAAGTTAATGCCGCTGCTCAAGCCCATCTTGCTCCTGTTCAAGATCATGTCAATTTCACCCTTCAGGTCTCCTCTTTGTTTTTTATTTTTATTTTTATTATTATTACTATTATTATTATTATTATTTTTTTTTTTGCAATTCTAGGGATTTTTGTTGTTTTTATCAAATGGGCATGTTCCAAATAATCATATTTATTTCAGTAATGCAAGCTTCTAGATTGCTGGGTTGGTAAAACTATTTGTTTATTTATTTTAATTTCTGGGTTCGAATTTATTATGCTTTGATTCCTGTTCTAAGACTGGCTGTCTTTTATTTTTTTCTTGTCAAAAATCACATTTTTTTTTTAGTGATTGTATTGAAATTGATTGTTTGTTTGAATGGTAATTGCCTGTAGCAAGCGTACTTCAAATGTGCCTATGAGTGCTTTGACAGGACAAGGAAGCAAGAGGAGATAAGCAATTGTGTTGAACATTGCAGTGTTCCTGTTGTTAGAGCTCAGCAGCATTTTGAGAATGAGATGGCTAAGTTTCAAGTAAGTTCTTTTGATTTTATCACTTGATTTCAGAGAAAAGTTATATGCTATTCTCACTCTCATATTATTTCTAGCTTAGTGATTTATTTGCACACTTGGTCCTACTGTTATGATCCTATTTTGGATATGATGCTGATAAGTTGTGTATTGCAATTTATAGAACTTTTTGATTGTTGTTTTATCCTAGATTTCAAGAACTAGCATGTGGCTAAACTACTAGGCATATTGTAATTTGAAGATGTATGTCTTATATTTTCTATAATCACCTCTCTATCCTTGTGTTATCATTATGGAAAATTATTTGACTGCCTAAACACATAGACAATTGTGACTGCATTTTCTGTCTTCTAAGAAGCTTGAGCGTGGTGACTTTTTCACCAGTAGTAAGTAATCAATGAATTATGTAACTAACGAATTTTAAGTACTTACACTAATATACATGGAGCAGTATTACTAGCTATTTGTGTATGATGCTTTGTAATTGATATCAGATATGGCACACAGATTCAGCAATGTAGAAAGGTGCCAGTATCACTTGCATACATGCACACTGGCGGACGTTCTTCACTTTCGTCTTCCTGTTTCATAAAAACCTCAAAATTTCTCCCATTCTCAATGCTACTTTGTTTTCTATAATGATCAAAATGCTGATTCTTCTTGTAGTTTTCTCATTGTTTAATTTTCATTTTTATACCTTTTTCTAAATTGACAAATAGTCGGGCAGTATTCTATCACGGTTTAAACATGAAGTGAATGCTCAGTATCACGCTATTTGGTCTTCTGTTTTATAATGTATTTCGCTGAGGTCACTCAAGTTTTAAACAATTTTTATTTTGACATCAGTTTCTGGAACTTGTGGTTCTTTCTTTTTGGCGTTCTGCAATTCATCTTGTTCCTAAACAATTTCTGGATCCTGTTTGTTATCACTTAGGAAATCTTTGTTTAAGAAACTTCATGGTTTACGCTTGTATTACTTCCAATGACTTTAAATTAATAGTCTCGTAGTTTGGTGATACAAGTCATTTTTTAACTGCTTTTACTATGAAGAAACAGAAGAAAAATGCATATCTATGTTATAATTTGTGTGTCTACGCATTTTAATACTTCATAATATCATATACTTGATCTCAATTTTTTTGATCTCGAAAGTATCTTGTGAAGCCGTCATGACATGCTCAATAATGCAATAACTTGTTCAGTTCTTTTATTGTCAATGAATTTCTTATAGAATCTTTTTCTTCTGGATGCAGGAGAGATTGAATAGGTCTCTAATGGTTTGCCAAGACAAGTATGAGTCGGCTAAGCTGCAAAAGATTGGGATTGAAGCTGTAAACGATTTGGAGTCCTGTGTTAACCAGTCAATAGACGACAACATCAAGACATTGCCACCTCTTGTTGAAAGATTGAAGACACAATTCTCTATCAAGGATTAAGTCAAAAGATTATTGCTGACTCAGTGATTGTTTTGTATTTTTGCTTTAGATTAATCATTATATTCATATTTAAGCGAATAAAATTCTGAAAAGACATCGAGCTCGATTAGGCAATGCTTAAGATTTTCTTAATGGTTGATGTTACAGCCTCTGAGAAACTGTTTCTTGAGATTATGGGGCATATAGAATGCTGCACTTCGGTTCAAGTCATTTTCAATTAATTCATGTACCCGTTATGTCCATGGCTTTTTGATTTTCGCTCTTTTTAGTATTTCACCAAAGGTTATTTGATACCGGATACTAATTAATTAAATATAAATTGTGATTAATAAAGTGATGGTAAAGAATGAACTCGTGACACATTTTATATGCTTCAAATCAAAGAAGCAAGAAGAATGCTAAATGATACAAGAATTATTTGAATGAAATTCCATCAAACTAAACATGACGACTACTTTAATTTATTCAAAACATTACAGGAAAACTAATTTGTAAATCATGAATAGCAGAAATTTTGAGAAAATTATAATATTAAGAGATGTTGCCATAATTATTTAAAACATTACAGGAAAACTAATTTGTAAGTCACGGAAGGTATTGTAATAGTTATTTGATTAAATCAAAATCTATGACAAAAAAACTCTGTATTAGATTAGAAGAATGTGGAGAAAAGCGTTACAGGGGTGATAGCAAGGAAGAGAAAGACAAAGCGAAACAAAATTAGGTTGTTAAAAAAAATAAGTGTTGTAGTGATTTAATCTCAGTAATAGTATAAAAGTGATTTTTTTTAATAAAAAATCATTTAAATATACACCGCCTAACAATATCCACTACTTTTGAGTTGATCAAAATTAAATCTAGTCTAGAAGGAAAAGAAGAAGAACTATTGCGGGGGGAAAAAGAAAAGGAGAAATGTCTCTTTTGCAGACATAGTTTACCATTCCAAGACAACAACTTTCCAATGAAAAAGATAAGATACCAGGGTAGAAAATATGATTAATAATGAGCAAATGACGTCCAATAGTTAATAATATCTACATACTGAATATAAGAGGCTTTGGCAGGTCTACACATGACCAAAGCATCAAAATGCGGGGAGGTCCAACTGAAGGTGATAGAAACTTCGGAGGTCAATCCCCAAAACTTCAACAGCTGTGTTCATCTCCGGCAGAATGACTTAGCACCTACAGATACTTTCTTGCAAGCGCGCGAACTTTTGTATCAAAATGAGATGATGTGATCCGGGAACCGGGCAAGTAGAGTGGATTAAGAAGAATCTGCAAATTCCCAATATTATTAATCAACAAAGAGAAAGCAGTAAAATTATTCTTTTAAGTTCATTTCTCAGCACTGAAAAACAATAAGCATTGCAGATCTTAAATGATCAACAAAGTGCGACATAACTTAATAAATAATTCCTACAAAGAGCTCCAAAAGCTAGAGGCAAAGTTGACACATCCTGACATCCCAGAAATTGCCAATTATTAAGTTCGAATAGCAAACAATGTGAAATTATTTTATCTACATAGAGGAATCAAACAGTTCATGAGTTAGTGACTTCCAACATTGTATAATAAAGAATGTACGATTACAGGAATGCCTATCAGATTTCTAAATATCACATCCTCACCAAGCAACAGAATGGAAAAATATAGATTCTTGAGACATAACATAATGAATATAATTTGTATTAAACAAAATGATAGCTCCAAAATATAGATATCCATGGTAACTAGAGTCAATCCACCAGAAAGAAATTGCTACGCAATCAAGACAAATTAAAAGCAAGGAAACTTCATTGGAGAAGCCAACATTACCTTTATATAGAGCTCATGGACCTCTTGGAAAAAGCTCTTGATCCCATCATCATTCCTAGAGTCGTGAAGTAGCATAAATCGTGTATGTGTGGAAAGTCAAAGAAAATACCAACACAGAACCAGTACACAGACATAAAACTCTAGCAATTCATAAATTGAAACTTCCACTTTTATATTTAGTAGCTTTTTTTTTTTTTGGTCAATGAAGCAGCATCCGATACTTTCACACAATTTTGATTGATTTGCTCTGATCACTAGATATCTAAAAAATGACAAAGATGAACAATAGAAATGTCATGGCATTTATTTGAGTAGATGTATGAAGGATATGACCAGCTGTAACGTATACTGATACCACCAAGTCATTGAACCTGTCAATTGCTTTCAAGAACCTGCCAAAGAAAAAAGTATGATTATAAAATTATGAGGTTTCAAAAAAAAAAGGCAAAATCAGGATATAGTACAAACTTTCCAGTACTGTTGGCATGAATAGTTACGGAGAAATAGAACTCACATAGCACTGGTAGTCCATGCAAGGTCCTGAACAATATCCAGAGCAGCATGTAATATGAACTGATGCAGCTGAGCAGCATCTTCTCTCTATCATAAAGCAGACATGTGATCAGGCTAGCAGCATCCAAACAACTTGCAAAGCAAGGCCATGAAAACACAAGTAGATATTAAAGTAAACTGAAGATAAGGACTTGAAATTATGTCGCCACAGATAATTGAGTATCTTAGTACTGAAGTTCAGTAGAGTACCACTTCCACATTCCACTACATTTGACAGCACCAAACATCCATACAACTATAATATTCACTTAGACAAAAGGGTCTAGCACTATAATGCCCTTTTTGGTGCGAGTACAGTACCTTATGATTATCAGATTTACATGCTGAAAATTGAAAATAGAATATCAAATGATTTTTTCTCAAGGTTAACTTTTAGCCAGTAATCACCATGAATCTCAAAAGACACAACCATAGGTCGTTGATGCTCACCTCCAAGAATACAACATCTGATACATACAATTTGCAAGGTACTATAGAAATCCATTATTGACATAAAAAATATAATTTGAAATCAACAAACTAAAAAAATAGAACTACCCTTGCAACTAAGCATATAAAAGAGAAGCAGAAAAAAGTACGAGAAATTAGCATACTTTAGCAGCAGAGCCAACTTCAGCTTCATATATCGGAATCTCATTCCTGCTCACAATAATAAAACAAGCTGTTGTTGCCATCCTCCTCCGTCGCAATACCTAATAAAAATAATAGGATTTGAACTCTAAATATAAGGGAAAGTCAATTCAAATGCACCACTGAAAAGTAAAACATCACGATGGGTTGGCTTGCTTTTCATCCAAAACCACAGCAATCAACTTATCAAACCCAACCAATAAAGTATCAAATCAGTTTCAACTCATCCCCTTTTTCCTTTTGATGTTTGTTACAGTGAAGATTGCACAAGTTTATTATATAATTTGGATTGAATATGAAAATGAAAATATCTCTATTAAGCCTCTCTAGCATATATAGTTAATTTTGACCAATCACTTTACAAATTAAGTGATGTGTTCCAATTGAAAGTGAGATAATTATTGTGATATGTTCAATGCATTAAAATAAACTTTTTTTTTTCTAATTTTTTTTTAAAAAAATAATTTTCTTTTCGGATCTTTATAACTAAGGAGGTAAGATTAAGTGTGCGAGTGAAGATCTGATATGCAAAGTGCAAACGGAAGAACAAATACATTAAAATGCAAACTTACGATTGACGAGTTGCAGTTGAAATCGGTGGCGACGCGGTGGTTCCGGCGACGGAGAACGAAGGTTTGAGCTTAATTTGAAGGAAAGTGAGGAAAGGGTAAACAGTCAAGAAGCATTTTTAGAGTTTCTTTGGAGATCCAGTGTGACAGAGACGACGGAGCGGAAATGGAATACGAATCGTAAACGAACACGTGTCTCCAAATTCACGTTAAGCCGGTAATGTTTCATTTAAGTCCTCGTTATTTGTGTTTATTTTATTTCAGTTTAACAGTTTGTAGAAATAATCAAAACGATACCTGTGTCCTTAAGCAAATCACCAGGCTAAAGATCCAAACTTGGATGAAGTAATTAAAGCTTGAACAATATCATTGAACTGAACTTTAACATTGATATTAAGAACACAACTTTTTTTATCAGAAACAAAACAAGACAGGACACTACATGACAAAGGGAACAAAATTGAAGTGTTCCACCAACACAATACATGACTTGATACGAACAGGAAAACAACAATAAAACAATTGGCTAATTTTGGAGATCACAATCCTTGATCAAATTATAAACATGCTTTCCGTATCCAAACCGAAGAGAATCGAGATTCTGTTGGAGTTTAGTCACAAGTCTCTGATGAAGATGAAGTGAATTCGGTCTCATTGTCTCGATCAATGCTGTTTGAATCACATAGTTTCCGTACTTGTCACAGGCCACACGAAAAATTTGGTCACTGTTAAGAAGAAACTCTTCGACTATGTAATTCACTGTGATTCGATACTTCAAGCAGTTTTGGACTACAAAGCTGCCGCATTTGGTCAAGGAGAGATCTATGTAATGGCCTCTAAGCGAGAAGCAGATTGTTTCGATCAAGTAAGGGTCCTCGAGTTCTAAAACGTGCTGGACTACATAGTTTCCGGAGAAATTCCTGGAGAGGCTCGCCGCGTTCACGGAAATTAAATACAAGATTTGTTTTCTTCGCGGACCTTTCATCTCGTCGATGAAATTGTTGAGGTTGATGCATCCTTGTTCGTGGCAGGCCAGATATAGACAATGCTCTAAGGCAGCTTGATAGATGAAGTCATTCTTGTTGTTGTGCTGATAAATTTGCTCTAAGCATTGCAGTACAACAGAGGAGCCCGGTTTCGTCATCATCAGTAACCTGAACAATCTTTTTAAAGCTTTCATAACAAGATCAAGCAAAGGCGGCCGATTTGCCACTGCTTTCATCAGCTTCCTGATTGATGATGAACCGAATTTATCAACTGATGCCTGGACAAACAATTGATCTTGAGACGTTATCTGCAATGTAATCCGCAATAGCTGGTCCTCGTTGCATGTTTCAATGAACTTTCCAAAGACGAAACGAGCATATTGGTTACATATAATCTGAAAAGTAAACTCGGAAACCACATTAAATACTTTGTCTAGAAACCTGGAGTCGCCAGAAGTTAACTTTTCCTGTAAGTATTGTGAGCCCTGTTCATCTTGAGCCAGTAAAAGAATACCAGAATTGGCACAATGCTGAAAAGGGTTTGCTTGGAATCCTAACGGCGTTTGAAAATTGGAGCTTGTGATCGTCTCGTACTGCGGGTTTGATGTGCCGCTCAAATTAGGAACTGTTGATCTGCCACTCAAGCTAGGAACTGCCCATGTACTCTGTGGGTATAATGGAACTGGAGGAGATGGGTGTATTTCATTAAACGAAGAATAAGAAGGATCGTTGACTTGAAGGTTTTCAAAAGAAAGCGAAAGATTGTTGAGTTGCGTTTCAGATACAGGATGTGTTCGAGAAGTCTCCATGACAATAAGGAGACTAAAGAAAAAGATGCAGAGAAAAATTTGTTTATGGCCATAATTTTATAATGCATAGATTAAAGATTTCAGCTTCTGAAAAGGAATACTATTCATGTAAGATTTAGAATTAGAACTTACATGGTTACATAAACTCTCTTCTTATTAGGAAACGAAACCCATTTTTTTTTTTAATAAAAAAATAGGGCGTCAACAGCTAGGTCGCTAGTCGGCTGCCAAGTCATCATCTTTAATTTATAAGACTATGTGTGCATAGCTCTTTTTATTTATTTATTTATTATTATTTTTTTGTTTTAACCACGAGGTATCCTGGAGAGGGTCTCAAGTGTGGGAAGCACCTTTAAACTCGTACCACAACCCAAATTAGAAGTCCCCACTTGAATCGGGAGGCACAAATTCTCCCAACAAAGGCGACTTCCCTACGACTCGAACTGAGGAGCAAACCCAGTCAAGCTACTTAAGGAGACTCTATTGCTAGTGGAGCCAACACTTTGTTGGTTTTTATTTTTATTTTTATTTTTTCATCTAAGAAGGCATTCCTTACTGGTTCAGCAAACAAAGTTCAAAATCTTCAATAACTATTCAACTGCCACAGCATTGAAGAGATAGATGCTGCTTGCCGTTTTGGAGTCAGTTGTAGGTACCAGGATGGAAGCAAGGCTTTCTGTCAAACCAAATGCCTCGAATAGATTTGTTCTACTCGATGGCTAGCCGAGGCTACAACTTTTTCATTGACTCAGATCACATTTTACTTGTTTGAATACGAGGCTAATGTCATTGAAGTTTTCCCTTTATGATACTTACCCAAAAATAAACCAAAAGATTACTGTTTGAAATGTTGCGGAGGTGTGTCCGCAATATGCACCTCCCAAGGAAACTCAATCCAACGTTCTTACCGAATTATGTACGGGCACCAATGAACGCACAATTTATGAAATTCTCTAATGATAAGGCCGAAACAAATGGAAAGGGAAGATCTGATCGCAAGCAAATGGAATTGGAACCAAATCCTAAGGTGGTGTTCGGTTTGAAGAAAAGTTAGGAAATCAAGAAATGAGAGGAGAGGAAAGTGTAAGAAAGGAGAAGAGACTAAATTGAAACTCTTTTCTAATGTTTCATTTGTTAAAAAATTATACAAGGAAAGGAGATGCCTTATTTTTTATTTGGACAATTTCACCCTTTATCGATAAACTTTCAATATTTATCATAAATGTAATTCAAAAAAATCAAACCATGAATTTATTAATATACTATATACACAACTAGTAAAAAATTATTTTAAATAAGTATATTTATAAATTAAATTCTATTTAAAAAGTTTATTAACATGATTTCATTTTATAATTAATTTAATTTAATTTGTTTCTAAATAAACTATGACATAATAGAAATAATTTATTAATTAATATATAAAATTTTAAAATTTTATTTAAAAAATAAAAATAAAGTGGTCGCCCCCACAAGAGCCAGCGCACGTCGGTGCTAACCACCACTGTGACATATCATTTCAATTCAATAATTATATAAAAATGATTTAAAATTAACAATCTATAGATTGAAACGAATTAATTGGCCGAAATATTTAAAGTTTGTCCTAATATGGGAAAGTTAGAAAGTTTTCAAACCTTTTTAACTGGATTTGAAGAAAATAAATTCATTTTTACCTCTATGACAATACAATGACATTGCTCGTTGACCAAGGAATCCAATGGTATTGGCGGTCGCGTCTTACGCTCTAGTGGCAATAGCTTTCCGATGGCCCAAATTTGTATTTTCTATTTTTGTAAATTAATAAAATAAATAAAGTGATTTTAGTAAATTGTTTAAATTATTGCCTTAACTTTTATTCATATAAATTAATTGTCTACAAAATTAAATTGTAAATAACAATTATTTGATAATATTAAACAAGTTAATAAAAGATTGAAGGGATAATTTTGGATGTTTTGGCTTCCAATAGAAGAGGAATTTAAATTTATCACTTTTTGATTTGGAATCTAAATTTCACATTATGATGTATATTAAACTCTAATGGAAATTTAATTCTTATAAATTAAGGTTACCCAAATATTGAAAATAATAAAGGAATTCAAATTACTTTCCTTTCTCCCTTCCTCTTCTTCCAACCAAACTCCACCTAAGAGAATTAGCAGAAAGCAAGTCTATGCTCCTTAGCAACAATATTTTTTCTTATGCAAGTCCATCACTTATTGACTTCATGCTCCTTTTATCGTTTGATATGCTTCTTTTTTTTTTTTTAATTAAAAGCCTAGATTTGCTCTTTCATAAATGAGCCAAAAGCCGGTAATGCATACCAGGTTTCATTTATATTAGATTCTTTGCCATTAGTTCACAATTTTAAGGGATAATTTTTGGGTTTTGGACTGCCAAACTCTGTTTTATGCTTCTTACATATAAACTGCCACCATTCTATGCAGAGATGGGACTTAGGAGGAGTACTGCCTCTGGCTTCAGCCCTTGACTTGGAATTTATGTCCTGGTAAGTGAAGTTTTGATGCTTGTTTAGCAAAGTTCATTGGGTGAGCATAATTTCCTTGCCCTGCTCTGAGGAAATCATCAAAACATTTCTAGCATCCATAAGTTTTTAACAATGTCTGACTGATTGATGGCTTTTGTATTTGATCATGGCTTATAACTAATTATCTACATCAAAAATATATTGTGTTTAGTTTTATTAGGGGTGTTCGCGGATCGGATTTTACGGATTGGACATCAATCCATATCCGATCCATGATTTTACGGATTATAATTTTTCAATCCAACCCAATCCACGGATTGATAAAATTCAATTCAAATCCAATCCATACATCTGCGGATCGGATGCGGATTTGACTCAATTCATATCCAATCCATACGTCTGCGGATTTGACTCAATCCATATCCAATCCACCATTTTACGCATTAGTTTTCGAATTAAAAATTTTTAGTTCTCTCCAACTAATGAAATAAAAAAAAGCTAAAATAATTTTGCTCAAATTCTGTTAAGTTCTTAACGGTAGTAAACGGAAGGGTGGACGCCAGAACTCTTTTGTCAACTTAGGGTATACGAGTGATATAAGTGAAAAGTGTTGTAGTATGTTTGATAACGGTGACATTTAAGGGTATACCGGTGATAATTTCCTTAAAAATAATTTTGCTACCAATTAAATTTAAAATTGAATAAAATTTAAATATATTAATTATTTAAATAAAGCTAAAATAATACATTTAAAGTTTCAAAATATATAACACATCAGGCTTAATTGTTCAAATAAAGTTACAATAATACGTTAATATAACACCAGAATTAATTGTTCAAATAAAGTCACAATTAATTGAAATGACGAAGTTTCGGAAACCAAACACAGTCTGATCCTTCACCAAGGCTGTTGCGCCTGTCAAAAAGTGGTGATTACGGAGCCGTCCACGATGGGAACCAGGAGAAGCCGTACGGGTGGCGATCTTGAAGGTTGTGATAGTGAAATTGTTCAGCTGGAACCAGTGAATGTGAAGTGGCTCGATGGACTTGGGAAAAAAGATGGCTTGCTCTCGCCGGAATCGCGCGGCCGATGTCCTTCAAATCCGTGTCGAGAGTGTATCCAACCAGTATTGAGTGTTGCTAGTGTGTGTGACGGCGGGGAAGCTTATGATTTTTTGTTTGCAAATTGTTGGTGACTTGGCGTCATGTTACTTTGCTTTTGGGTGACTTGGCGTTATGTTCCTTTGCTTTTGCTAGTGTGTGTGACTTTGCTTTTATTTTGTTTTACAATTTTTACAAAGTGTATTTGTATATTTGATTATTTAATTATTTTCATTTGATATTATTATTGGGTAATGGCTAAGATATGTTATAGTGCTTATGTAACTATGTAATATCACATTTATAATTTTTTTAATTAAATTTATAATAATTTTTTAATTTTATATATATATATATATATATATATATATATATATATTTTGCGGATTCACAGATTTTTACGGATTTACAGAAGTAAATCCATATCCAATCCATTGACTGCAGATTTTTAAATTTTCAATCCATATCCAATCCACCAATCCACGGATCGGATTTATACGGATCAGATTGAGCGGATCGGACGGATTGAGCGGATCGGATTGGATTCTGAACACCCCTAAGTTTTATCTACTTGTGTTGATTATTATTATTATTATTGTCTTTGTTATTTGATTTTTTCTTTTGAATTTCTTTCTAAAAGAGAGAAAAACTGGCTATTTGCAAACATTTTGCTCAGATTATATCATAATATTGTAAACATCAACAAATACAAACATAAAGAATCTTAGAATCTTCATTCTCAATCTACAGAGATTAGCTACTTCCCAGTTAGCTGTAAATGGGATATCATACAACGACACAAGTGCACAAGACTACAACAGAAAGCTAACTACCGTACACGATGTGTTCCTAAATGGACAAAGAAAAACTGAAACCGTCAGCTAAGCTAGACACGGATGAGATGCTGTGGTCCATTTATATACATTGCTTCCATATTTCATCACCCGAAGAGCAGCGAGGTGCTGCTGCAATTTCGTTACAAGTCTCTGATGAACACTAAGTCTATCCTGTCTCATGGTCTCTGCCAATGCTGTTTGAATCACATAGTTTCCATATTTGTCATTGGCTACTTGCAAAATTTGGTCACTGTTCAGCAACTCTTCAATGATATAATGCACTGCGTTTTGATATTTCAAGCATTTTTGAACCACAAAACTGCCACATTTGGTCAAGGAGAGATCTACGTAATGGCCTCTAAGCGCGAAGCAGATTGCGTCAATCAAAAACGGGTCCTCGAGACTCAAGACGTGCTGCACCACATAGTTCCCCGAGCGATGCCTGGAGAGGCTGGCTGCATTCACGGAAATTAAATGTAAAATCTGTTTTCTTCGCGAACCTTTCATGTTGTCAATGAAATTGTTGAGGTTGATGCATCCTTGTTCATGACAGGCTAGATACAGACAATGCTCTAATGCCGCTTGATATATAAAGTCATTCTTGTGATTATAAGATGGCTCTAAGCACTGCAATATAACAGAGGATCCCGGCTTTGTCATCATCAAAAACTTGAACAATCTTTTCAAAGCTGACATAACGTGATAAAGCAATGGCGGCAAGTGAGCTACTACTTTGATCAGCTTCTTGACTGAGGATGAACCAAATTTGTCCACCGATGCTAGGAGAAATAATTGATCCTGGAATGTTATCTTGAGGATAATCAGCGCCAGCTGAGACTCGTTGCACGATTCAATAAATTTTCCAAAGACAAAACGGCCATATTGGCCACTCATAAGCTCAAAAGTGAACCCGGAAACCACCCAAAATAACTTGTCTAGAATCCTGGAGTCCCCGGAACTTAAATTTTCCTGCAAGTACTGTGAGCCCTCTTGATCTTGAGCAAGTGAAAAAAGATCATGATTGGTACAATGCTCAAAAGCGATTGTTTGGAGTGCTGAAGGGAATCGAAAATCGGATGTGCCAAAATCTCCTCTGCCGCTCAAGCTTCGAACTGCCCACAAATTTTCTGAGTACAATGGAATTGCTACTGGAACTGGAACAGAAGATGAAGATGAAGAAGCAGAAGAAGAAGAAGAAGAAGAAGAAGAATCAGCGGCAATGCTGGTTTGACCAGTAGCATCATTGATAGCTTCAAGAATGTCAAAACAACGCAAAAGATTTTCGCATTCTGTTTCAAAATCAGAACCTGTGGATGATTTCTCCATTATAAAGCTAGAAATTATAGTGAGAATAAAGAAGAATAGCGAAGAAAAATTTTATTTGGCTGCATTTATAATGTACAGATTCAAATTTTAGTTTGTAGATAGGATTCCTAATCATGTTAGGAGTTATAACATAATAAAAACTCTCCTTATAGAATTAGGAAACAGAATTATTTATTATTATTATTATTATTATTATTTTACATAAAAAATTCATTTATCTCATTGTTATCCAGATTCATAGAGGAATAAACTAATCATATTTAGGCCCACCTGCTAAATTGAAGTTTATTAAGTTTCTATTTTCAATAAAAGTTTATTAAGTTATTGCAATTATTTATTTATTTTAATAATACAATATTAAATACTACTAATATAACTAGGAATGGTTTTTCTTTTAAAAAAATTATATGCAAATTTACTAGTATTGCAAATAAAATTCTGAGAAGACAAGACTTGATCAGCTCAGTTGATCACAATTAAAAAAAACGCCCAAATAAAATTCGGCCTACTCTTGTCGTAATTTTTTTTTTTGGGAGAAATACACCTGTCGTAATTTTAATTACAAAAAAGGGAGCACCAGCAGTAGAAATGTGAAATTTTTTTATTAAAATGCATATCAGACGCAGCCTAAAAGCTACAAATAATCCTACAATTAAAAATTTGTCAAAACTTGCATAAATAAGATTTTGTTTTGGGGGGAATTTGCTCATTGTACCTAAATAGCGAGAACCTACCTCCAAACAATTGAAAAGAAAAAAAAAAACAAATAAATGTCTTGTACATCAGTTAAGGAAAGAATAAATCAAGAATAAATCAAGAATCCCGTGAATATATAAATTACAATTGTTAAGCCATAAACTACGTGCGTAACTCAAGGCTTGAATTGATCTTGCTGTGATGAAGGCATTGGCATCTATTCATTCTATTAGTTTTACGCAATGAGAAGTTTATTTATCACAAGAAGAGAATATAGTTTGGGCACTGGGTTAATTTATTATCAAATTAAATTTCTTTGCTTTAGGCATAATTCATGGCTTGCCCTC
Source organism: Citrus sinensis (assembly GCF_022201045.2). Classification (NCBI taxonomy): domain Eukaryota; kingdom Viridiplantae; phylum Streptophyta; class Magnoliopsida; order Sapindales; family Rutaceae; genus Citrus; species Citrus sinensis. The sequence goes on along the minus strand of NC_068558.1, from coordinate 35,215,086 downwards.
AGATAACTAAGTGTGAAAATTATGCTCAAACTGTTATATCCACTAATCTTTTCATACTAATTACACGCATTCTTTGTAGTTTGTGAACTAATCTGATCAAACTGTTACATGATGCAAATCAAATTGTGCCTACAATGTTAGTAAATTGGAATAATAGCTAGTTTTGACAAATTCAGATTAGTTTTGTTTCTTCAAAAGCGGGTTAATATAAAGATGAGAAGAAATTCTAATTCAACATCTAAAGTCTCTCTGTCTCAACCATTTTATTATCTTAATCAAAGCGAATGTGATGACAAAATTAAGGGTAATAGAAATTTAAAAAGCGAACCCCAAACTATTTAGAATTAGAGAGAGAGTGCTTGCTGAAGTGGAAGAATCTACTTTCCTTTCTTTCTCTGTTATAAGGAGACAAATGCCCAGCAAACAAGTTTGTCAATTGCTCTTTTGCTTCCGATGTGCTTGTTTTCTGTAACATTGTTAAAATATAAGTGTTCGAAAACCTTTTCAATTTCAAACAACTTTGGTATTATCTTGATTGTTTTGATTCCATTTCTCTGTGATTGATCTTTTGTTTTTCTAATGGGGTCACCAACCTTGAATATAGTACGTAGTATTGATCCTATTTTATTTCTTTAATTTTTCACTTACTGTTTTTATTACATATTATTTTTTTTTTACAATTTGATAACATTACCTTCAAAAGAAAAACCCAGAGATGACTTGTTCTGTTGTTCACATTTACAAAGGGCATGGAGATGGACAATTTTTATCCAACCAAAGCTAGTCCCATGTTTGGCAAAGGGTTTTATATGGGTGAGGGATAAATAGAGAAAAACATATCCCATGTGACCCAATCTAAGGTGTCGTTAACATAAATTTTATTTGAATATTTTACTCCTATTATAAGTACCAATACTCATAAAACTATTTTAATTAACTTCAATAATTTTTCAGTAAAAAGTTATATATTTCCGAATGATTTATAGTTATTACTTTATTAATATGATCATTAATTTTCAATGAAACTAACAAGAAGTCTTTATGATATGATATCTCATGGAATCTATTGACTGTCAAATGTTTTACTATTTACACGTAAGACCGTTGAAAAGTTAATGCATTTCATTTCAAAATGCTAGGTTATATAGGATACAAAACTAAATACCCAAATTAACCCTATACTTTCTGCACAACTTCAATTGCAAACTTCATATGGCAAATTAACTACATTAGGGTGCCTTTTGCTTTTAGAGCCATCAATTCTACAGTAATGTGGCAACTAAAACATGTGAATAAATTTCTTGGGTCGATGGTAACAAAGTCGAAGAGTGATTTATGATGCCTAATTACCACGAGCACACGTAATTTGCATGCAACATGCCTAGCTCATTTTAAAATTTGGATCAATGAGTGTTTCAGAAAACACCATTCAAGTTTTCACATCGTGAAAATAGGAATTAATTTGATCCAATTGTCAACACTATACAGCATGTTTATTGCTCAAATTGAAGAAAATTAAGAAGACAAACAGATCGAAGATTACAGAGAAGTCACTTCAAGGAAAAGGCTCTTATATGTGACGTTATACTTTGCCGTCTCGCATAGCTACAGTCAATTTTTCTATTTTCTTAATGCTAGCTAATAAAAGAAAATGTAGAAATATATGACAGAATCCATCACTTTCATCAGTCGAATAAGCAAGAGAGCAACATGAAACAAGGGTAAAAGGAGTGAAATCTTCTTATTGTTTGATTAAACTGATTGAAACTCCCCTAATGTTTTAAAACACACACACACATATTAGTTTTGCATTTAATTTTTCATAAATTTTGAAAAAAATTTCAGAATTAATTAATAAATGACGACACTTTCCTTGCTTTTTCCAATAATTTTAAATTTAATTTTTCAATCAATTATGATTAAAAAATTCAATTAATTAAATAATTAAAGGTATTTATATTCTCAATGTCAAACAACCATCAAGAATCAAATGGTATTAAAAAATTGAAAATCAAGGAGTTTGAATGTGTTTTAAAACATCAAGAGAGTTTTAATAAGTTTAGTCAAATAACAGGGAGGTTTTGCATTTTTTCCCCCATTAAACAAGTGTCTAAGAAATTAAACTTTTAACAAGTGTCGAATGCATCTTAATTTCTGAATACTACAGTGTCTAACTCAGATCGGAAGAATGAATCTGAAAGGCATGGAAGAATCAATGCATAATCAGTGTGTTTGGAAGAAAAAATTAATAAGCCAAGTGACATGGAAATAAATGAATTCACGTTAAACATGTGCCATGTGCGTCGGTTGTCGCAAAAAAGAACAACATTTTCCAAGCAATAATCATGCCAGTCTACACAGAAGCACAATTCACGTTTAAACTTTCTCCCTTTTTTTTCTTTTTCTTTTTTTCGAGAAAAGGACATCTACACTCTAAAACTTAAGAAAATGATCACCAACACCATCAAGATTTTAAAAAGGGCATTAAGACCTAAGACCCCCTTTGGACATTGATGATGAAATGAAGTATTAAAATTTTATCAAAAAAACATAGTAAAAATAAATTCAAGAAACCGTGTTTTCTGTAGCAGATGTGAGATCCTAACAGGTCATTTGGATTAATTTTTTTAAAGAAAAGCCGTAATAAATTAGATTTACAAAATTTTAGTGAATTACTAATTTTTTATATTTAAGTAAATTAACTTTCTGAAAATTTTAATAATTCACAAATGCCCTAAAACTTATCGTATGTTTGGCAAGGGTTTATTGCGTGGGGATAAATTTGGTGTACCAAATTTGGCATACCAAACCCCCCCTAAATACAATAGAAATAACTCGGTGGCATTCCTCCAAATAACTCCAATGATTTTTCCGGAAATGAAAATCATATTCTTTAGACTTTAACCTATATTAAAAAAATTTTAGTAACTTAATAAAGAGGCATATAATGACAAAATTAAAGGGTAGCGAAAAGACAATCCCAAACGGTGTGTTATTTTCCTTTCATTTACTGGCATGATTTTTCGGGAGACAAAAGCCCAGTAAATAAGTTTGTTCGGTACAATAGGATCCAAAAAAACCTTAAGACAATTTGTCCATTAATCTTGACCACAAATATTTTTTTATTCTATTTCGTAGGATGACTTCTCATGTTCTTCGAGAGAGAGAGAGAGAGAAGAATCTTTGTGGAAAAACTTTTATCATTCTTCTTGATTGTTTGTCAGCTTTATTGGAAATGCCCTAGCGTTTTAACATTTTCTGAATTGTTGCTATCCAAATAAGAAGAATCTCCGAGAAAAATATTTGAGCACTAATCTAACAGTTTGTTAGCTTTAGCGGAAAAGGCTAGATATTTTAACATTTTATGAATTGCACATTGAAGACGCAACGTGAATACAGTTTTGTGACACCAAGCTAAATTAATCAGATTAACTTACTCTCATTTACCGTACCAAAGAAATTTGCCCTACAAGTTAATTAACCAACAAGTAGTAGACGGACAGCTTCAAGTTGTACATTGACGTAGAAGAAGATGCATTCGATACGAAGATTGATTTGACAGAACTGCGACAAAATGAACCATTTTTGGGATAAGTTTAGAGCAGTACTAATATATATCAAGAAAGAAACAGTATTACTGCTTTCTCTCTTTAGCATTTCTACTAATTTTAATATATTGATCTTGGAAGACTTTTCCACAATATCAATTGATGCATTGAATTGTTGACCTCTCAATTGCTCTTGTATGTGGTTTCTATAAATTTGGCATCCTATATGCTTGTTTTCTGCACCGTTGTTAATTTGTATGTTTTGAAAGCTGAGAGTCCTCAAATGATCTTAATTTTGAATTTTAACACATTTTGGTTTATCTTACTTTGTTTTATTGTGTTTTATAATGTCAATGGGGTCAACAAACATGAACAAAGTAGTTTCTTCACTAGCTTTGTTGATCCTATTTTCTTTGCTAGATTTTTCAATTACTGTTTCTTCTGATTCTAATGAAGAAGCCGATGCTCTTCTCAAATGGAAAGCCAGCCTTCAAAGCCACAACCGATCTCTCCTTCCTTCCTGGACTAACGCCACCACCAATGTTTCATCCAAAATATGCCCGTGTGCTTGGTTTGGAATCAGTTGCAGTGACGCTGGAAGAGTCATCAACATCAGCCTCAGAAATACAGGATTAAGTGGTACGCTTAGTGATTTTTCATTTTCATCGTTTCCTCAGCTTGTGCATCTTGATCTCAGTCTTAATGGATTCTTGGGTACCATCCCATCTCAAATTGGTAACCTTTCGAAACTCAGCTACATTTCTTTACAATCCAATCAGTTGTCTGGAAAAATTCCACTGGAGGTTGGTCTTCTGACTCATTTGAAGGTCCTTCACTTTCAATTCAATCAATTAAAGCTGTTAGTGTTAGTGTTGGAAGTGATCAAAGGGAAGCATCCAAGAGATTTTCTTTGTTCGATTTTATCTTCATCTCTCACCAAGGATGTAGCACTTGATGAAATGTTGGACCCGCGTCTTCCAACTTCATCATGCAGTGTTCAAGAAAAACTGATATCAATCATGGGGGTTGCTTTTCCATGCTTAAATGAGAGTCCAGTGTCTAGACCAACGATGCAGACAGTCAGTCAACAATTACAGATTTAACCTCGGCTGCATTGACTGAGTCTTAATTTTCGAAGTACACTTCTAATTTGCTGGGTTTATTTTTCTCATGTACTGTAGTTTGTTTGTTCTAGTTTTCAAGAATCATGAGGCGTTGGTTATTACATCATCCATATATACTTGGTGTATGGTGTACTCTTTCATTTATAAATACAGTTTGCTCATTCCTTAGAGATTTAGTTAAAAGAACGTACGGGGCAGTGATGAGCACATTTGAGGATATGTGGAGTCTGTACAATGAAGACCAAGATTAGTAAGACAGTTTGTAATAATAAAAAATAATTTCTTGCCACAAGTGAACGCCTCAAATGTAAACCTGAAAGTGTGTGCCACTGTATTAATTAATGGGTGTTTCTTACTTATTGATAATGTCAAATTAAATGTTGAAAGAAAGGAATAGATGGGGGAAAAAATTAAAAGTTGAGGGTAATTTACAATGTAGTCCTTGTGATAAACCAGTAATAATTAGTACCATTAACCGTGCTGCACTAAACACAAAATCGACTTCTTAGAAACCCACTTCTATGAAGCGATTAATTTCATCTCTTTCGGATTCATATCCTAATCCATTCGCCGATTCCCGTGGTGGTAGCTAGGCGAGTTCATTTCTTGGCTTGATAAATTGATATTTTGGTACCAATATTTTTTCTTATTTGTGAATTTGAAATTACTTTTCATCAGGATAGTAGCTTTGATCTTTTTTTTTTTTTCTTAAAAAGAGTTTTGGAATGATTGTCTTGGCTTTGAGTAAATGATTTGAAGGAACTTCTAGCTTTCACCAATTCTCTTGAATGCTCAATGGCTTATACTTTGTAGAATCTCCAATGTTATGATAATAACTTTGATGGTTAAAACTTGATTGTGAATCTTGGTTGAATGACTTAATTTACATTTGATTCTTATACCGAACCTCTACCAAGTTAATCTTTTTTTCGGGATGTTTATGTTGAAAAGTCAAGTCAAATCCGTGTGGATTTTTTGCACACGGTTTGAATGCGTTTTGAATGCAGTTTGGACGTATTTTGAATGCGGTTTTTTTCTTGATATTTGTTTCATGAATACTGCCAACATTTTTCCTATAAATAGCTAAGCATTCTTCATTTGTTTATCATCCCAAAATTGTTAAGTTTATAAGTTTCTAAGCTTTTGAGAGAAGTGAGAGAAGTATGTCTGGGGAATTTATCTTTCCTGCAGAGTGTGAGAGTACTGGGTATATTTGGGTTTCTGGAAAGTGAGATTCGTTACTCAAATATTTGTACTCTATTAATTGTTAAATAAACAATTATTCTTTCTTGCCTCCGTGCATGTAGGTTTAATTACCGAACCACGTAAATTTTGTGCCCTTTATTTTTCAATAATTATTTGGTGCGCTTGATTCCGCATTCCGCGCACAACAAGTGGTATCAGAGCCGATGGTTTGTAATTGGGGGATACGGTATTGTTCACATATATGGCACTATTCACGTATACGGTACTGTTCACGTATATAGTACTATTCACGTATACGGTACTATTCAAGAATACGGTGGAGACGACCATTTGTATTTGAGAGACAGTCTATTGTAAGTAGTGTGTATTTTTGCATGTGTAGGAAAGTTCTGTCAAAAAAGGCGATAAGAGTCTAAGGATTCTGGTTTTTAATTGGGACTAAGTTCCCGTCCAGTTTCCTGGGAACTTTCCTGGTGCATTTATTCACGCGAAATTAACATCATAGAGGTTGTTTTTCATGTGGAAATAGTTCGTTGAGAAAATGGTAGAAGGTGAAACTTCCAGAATTGGGGAGAGATCTACCGAGACTATTTCAGGAGACACTTCAGGTGAAATGCGAAATTTGTCAAATCGCTATTCAGCACCTATTATAGGAGGTCAAACGATCGATGTTGAAAAGTTTGATGGGAAAATCAACTTCAACATGTGGAGGAGCGAAGTTATGGATGCCCTTATTCAAATCGATCTTGATGTTGTTCTGAAAAATAAAAGACACTTGTATGATGAAGAAATTTGGGATCGTATGAACGAGAAAGCTTGTGGTCAGATCAGATCTTGTTTGACCAAGGAGGTGAAATACTTGGTGAAAGATGAGGAGTGTGCGGTGACTTTGTGGCGTACATTGGAGGACAAGTACCTACTGAAAAGTCCTGAAAATTGTCTTCATACAATGAGCCAAGTATATGGCTTTCGAATGAAGCATGGGGCGTCAATGCACGATCATGTCTCAAGATTCAAAAAGTTACTTGCTGATTTGAAGAATCTTGATGAAGATATTAAGGATGAAGTCAAGGCTATGATTATGTTATACTCACTACTAGAGGAATATAGCCATTTTCTGACTACCTTGATATATGGGAAAAGCGTGATCATCTTAAAAAATGTTTGCACAGCATTGACTAACTTGGAGATTCGGAATAATGATAAAAATTTTGAATGAGCATCGTCTGAAGCTTTGATGAGCAGAGATTAGGCGAAGGAGAAACAAAATAAGCGTGGTGGAAAGAATTCTCGATTCAAATCGAGAAATAGAAATATAGCTCGAGACGAGTGTGCCTTTTGTCATGAAAAGGGCCATTGGAGGAAAGATTATCCAAAGACTCAAAAGAGAGATGGGAAGAAACCAGCAGCAGCAAACATGGTACAGAAAGATGAGGGCTCTGATTATTCACTACGTATTACTCCTGCAACATATGTGGCTAGTTCGAGCGAGTGGATACTTGATACTGGAGCAACTTATCATTTGTGTCCCATTAAGGAATGGTTTACAGATTTTTGTAATCTAGAATCCGAGCAGTTGTGATGGGGAATGATCAACCTTGTCGCACAATGGGGATAGGAACAATTCGACTCAAGATGATTGATGGAATGATTAGAGAACTCAAAGAGGTTAGATTTGTTCCAGCTTTAAAGAAAAATCTAATTTCTGTGGGTGCTTTGGAAGCTAAATGCTACAAGGTTACCATTGAAGATGGTATAATGAAGTTTACACATGGGGCTATGATGATTCTGCAAGGGCTTCGATGTCACAATCTGTACTATTTGAAGGGAGGTACAACTGATGAAGCAAATTTTATTGAGGCGCACAGTGACACCACCAAGCTATGGCATGTACGACTGAGACATGTTGGCGAGAAATCTTTGCAAACTCTGATGAGGCAGGGACTCTTAAAAGGTACCAAAACCTATAAATTAAATTTCTGTGAGCATTGTATAGTAGGCAAGAAAACAAGGGTCAAGTTCGGTACAGCTAATCACGATACTCGTGAGATCATTGAATATGTTCATAGTGATGTATGGGGACCAACCAAGATTGCATCAATTGGTGGAAGCCATTATTTTGTTACATTTGTTGATGATTTCCCTAGACATGTGTGAGTGTACACCATGCGAGCAAAGGATGAAGTTCTAGAGATTTTCGTGAAATGGAAGAAATTGGTGGAGATTTAAACTAGTAGAAAGATCAAAGTATTACGATCTGATAATGGGGGTGAATATACTTCTGATCCATTCTTGCAAGTATGCTAGAACGAGGGTATTAAAAGACATTTCACGGTGAGACATACTCCGCAACAGAACGGTGTGGCTGCGCGTATGAATCGTACTTTACTGGAGAAGGTACGGTGTATGTTATCTAATGCTGGTTTAGATAAAAAGTTTTGGTCTGAAACTGTGAGCTATGTAACTCACTTGGTAAACCGGTTGCCTTCTGCTGCAATTGGAGGTAAAACTCCTATGGAAATATGGTCTGGAAAGCATGCACAAGACTATGATTCCCTTCGTATATTCGGGTGTCCAGCTTATTATCATGTCAAAGATGGTAAACTGGATTCTCGTGCTAGAAAAGCTATCTTTATGAGATTCAAAGGTGGAGTAAAGGGCTTCAAGCTTTGGGATCTCGAAGACAAAAAGTTTGTGTGTAGCAGAGATGTCACATTTGATGAAGCTTCAATGATAAAAGCTTCAGGTTCTCAGCAGGTGGAGAACAAGACCACAAAGGTATTGCAGCGGGTGGAGTTTGAATTAACTTTATATGTACCAGTTAGTTCTACATCAAAGAAGTGTTCAACTATGGAGGTGACACCTAGAGTTGAAGAAGAGGTTGTTTCTTCTGATGTCCCACAAAATGAAGAAACAATTGATGATGTAGATAATGATGATTTTATAGCAACAAGGAGGCCAAGAAGAGAGATACAGAAACCCAGATGACTTACTAAAGATATGGTGGTAGCCTATGCACTTCCAGTTATTAATGATGACATCCCCAAAATTTTCGGTGAAGCATTACGTAGCAGTGAAAGTGATCAATGGAAGTTAGTCATGGAGGAAGAGATGAAATCTCTCCATCAAAACCAGACTTGGGAACTTGTAAAGTTACCTAAGGGGAAAAGGGCTATTGGCAATAAATGGGTCTACACCAAAAAGCAAGGATCTTTGAATCAAACAACTCCTCGATACAAGGCAAGGCTCGTGGCAAAATGTTTTGCTCAAAAGGAAGGTATTGACTACAATGAAGTTTTCTCTCCAGTTGTAAAACATACTTCCATTTGTATCCTACTTGCTTTAGTTGCAAAAAATGAGTTAGAGTTGGCTCAATTGGATGTTAAGACGAAGTTCTTACATGGAGATTTGGAGGAGGAAATCTATATGATTCAGCCTTGTGGTTTCAAAGTTGTTGGAAAGGAGAATCATGTGTGTAGGTTGATTAAATCTTTGTACGGACTGAAGCAATCGCCTAGGCAGTGATACAAAAGATTTGATCAATTTATACAAGGGCAGAAATTCACCAGAAGTGAACACGATCATTGTGTTTACTTTAAAAGACTACCGGGTGGAGCTTTCATCTATTTGTTACTCTATGTCGATAATATGCTTATAGCTTCAAAGAATAGAGATGAGATCAAAAGATTAAAGAAGTAGTTGACTTCTGAGTTCGAGATGAAAGACTTGGGTGATGCACAGAGAATACTTAGGAAGTAGATTCGTAGAGACAAGAAGAATGGGAGCGTATGGTTGATTCAAAAGTCTTATTTGAAGAAAGTGCTAGAAAAATTCGATATGGATAACAAAACTAAACCGGTATGTACACCTCTAGCTCCTTATTTCAAATTAAGTTCTTCTTTATGTCCTACATCTCAAGAGGAGCGTGATTACATGGCTCGTGTTCCATATGTTAGTGTTGTGGGTAGTCTTATGTATGCTATGGTATGCACAAGGCTCGATATATCTCAAGCAGTGAGCATAGTTAGTAGATATATGCACAATCCGGGTAAAAATCACTGGCTTGCGGTAAAGTGGATTCTCTGATATCTGTATGGGACAGTTGATGTTGGGTTATTGTTCAAAAAGGATTGTGGTCAATAATGTGTTGGGTATTGTGATTCTGATTTCGCTGGAGACATTGACAAGCGAAGATCAACAACGGACTATGTATTCACATTGGGTGGAGGTCCGGTTAGCTGGAGGTCGATTTTGCAATCGACAATTGGTCTGTCCTCTACGGAAGCAGAGTATATGGTAGCAACTGAGGCTGTCAAGGAGGCTATATGGTTGAGAGGCTTGTTGGGTGATTTTGGAAAGATCCAAAAGAACATTAAGGTCTTTTGTGATAACCAAAGTGCGATATTCCTTGCAAAGAATCAGACGTATCATTCTCGGACGAAGCACATAGATGTGAAATATCATTATGTGAGGGAGATTATCGAGAGCGATGATATGTTATTAAAGAAGATCAATACCAGAGATAACCCATCAGACATGTTGACAAAGGTGATTTCGGGAATTAAGTTTCAACATTGCTTGAAATTAATTCAGATCCTTCGATTATGTTGAGGCATTTCCTTGGGAAACAGGAACTACGGCAGGCTTGATCCCAACCTTTGGGTACGTAGGCAGTCGGATAGATGCAGCCAATATGGATCTTTTTGAGGATCATGTGAGGGATGAAGTTTGGAGGATCATTATCAATCGGCTCAGATTTGGATAAATTTTCGCTGAGGTGGAGATTTGTTGAAAAGTCAAGTCAAATCCGTGTAGATTTTTTGCACACGGTTTGAACGCGTTTTGAATGCAGTTTGGACGCGTTTTGAACGCGGTTTTTTTCTTGATATTTGTTTCATGAATAGTGCCAACATTTTTCCTATAAATAGCTAAGCATTCTTCATTTGTTTATCATCCCAAAATTGTTAAGCTTATAAGTTTCTAAGCTTTTGAGAGAAGTGTGTCTGGGGAATTTATCTTTCCTGCAGAGTGTGAGAGTACTGGGTATATTTGGGTTTCTGGGAAGTGAGATTCGTTACTCAAATATTTGTACTCTATTAATTGTTAAATAAATAATTATTCTTTCTTGCCTCCGTGGATGTAGGTTTAATTACCAAACCACGTAAATTTTGTGTCCTTTATTTTTCAATAATTATTTGGTGCGCTTGATTCCACATTCCGCGCACAACAGTTTAATTTTGTTATGTCAAAGTTAGTTGATGTCCTATATTTGATCAATGTGGATGGTTGATCAAAATTAAAGAATTATTGAACGAGTTTGAGGCCTTGACAGAGATACGACATTAGAGCATTGTAAAACATCACTGACTTTCAATTAGTTTATGAATTTCTTGAAAGGGGTAGCTTGGCCATAATATTGAGCAATAATGTAGCCACAAAAGAGTTAAGTGGGCTGGAGTCAGAGAATGAATGGGATAAAAGCCGTTGCCGATGCCTTTTAATATTCATTTGCATTTTGTTGCCAATTTGAGGAATATTATTATGTAACACATTCTATAGAGTTATAAAAGCTTACTAATTTATATGCATTGATCTTTAAAAAGAGAGTAAACATTTTTTTTCTCTTTTTTTATTTGTCCTTGACCTTGCAGAGCTTGCTTACACAATCAAGATCACAGAAAAATATGGCGTGTACAGTTTCGGAGTGTTAGTATTGCAAGTGATCAAGGGAAAATTTTAAATACAATATATAGCTATATCTATAAGAAAGATTTAAATGCAAAATTAATATACATACATACGTGTGTGTGTGTGTATAGCTTTTTTTTGAAGAATAAAATAATTTGAAACAATATATTTACATATACTATTTTTATTGTTTATGCTCAACTTATTTTCTCCAAAAAAAAGTATATGTATATGTATTTTGCTTTTAATTATTAAATTAATTCTGAAGAATTCCGAAATTTTTTGAGAATTAATTTAAAAACTATGACAATTCCCTTACTTTTTCAAATAATTTTGCAGTTAATTTTTAATTATTACGATTTAAGAAATTATTTAATTAATTAAATTATTAAAGATATTCATCTTCTAAGTATCAAACAAATACCAAAGGTAAAACAGTACCAAAGGTAAAATAGTGAGATCATCAAAACAGTTTGACGTTCAAGAGAATTTGAATATATTTTAAAAAATCAAGTGGGAGGGTTCGATTAATTTACTCAAACAGCATGAGGGTTTCGCTATTTTTTTCCATTAAACAAGTCTCGAATGCATCTTTATTTGTTACTGATACCAAGTTTCCAACTTAGACCGGAAGAATGAATCTGAAATCGTCTTAAGACAAGTGATACGGAAATTATTAGGAAATTGGTGAGTGAAACAGAATCACAACTAAAATAAAATTGGAAGAAAAATAAAGAATAAGCACAAAAGAGAATACCATAAATTACGTGGTTCGGCTTTTAACCTACGTCCATGGGCGAAGACAAAAAAGAAATATTTTACTAGTAAAAATGAGTTACAAGTATTGTAGTATTTTAGCTCACTTCCCAAAACCTCAATATACCCAAACTCTCAAATTACCATAACAAGAGCTTATAATTTCAAGCTCTCTAAACTCTCTCTCAAAAATGCTAAATTGCTCTCTCTTAATGGAATGAATTTGCTCATTCTCTTCGTTTCTATTTATAGAGAAAGTTTTGGCACTATTAATCAATTATATATTATTTTTATTATTATTATTTTTTTCTTTGGGCCGCACCTCCCATTTTTTTTTTCTTCTTTCTTTCTTCTTTTTCTTCTTTCTCTTTTGTTTCTTTCTTTGGCCGGCTGTCAAAGCCAATTTGAAGTTAGGCTTTGACAGCCACCGGCTTTGACAGAAATAAGGATGAACTCACATTAAACATATTCCGTGTGTTTCACGTTTCTCAAAAGAGAACAACATTTTCCAGGCACGCCATGTGCACCAATAATCATGCCTGTCTACACAGAAGCACAATTCACGTTTGAACTTTTTCTTTCTTATTTTTTCCCCATTTCACATATCATAACCCCATCCCATCCTATACGCAAAAAAAAATTAAAGCTTCCCCAGTGTGGGGGGAATCGATCTTAACTAGGCTATGGGAGCTTAGATGGATTATAATTTTTACCATTCAATCGTGTGCCTTTTTTTTTTTGTAATGATTGAACATCGGTGATGAAATAAGGTTATTAAAAATTTATCGAAGATTAAAAACTAATAAAAATAAATTCAAGAAACTGTGTGCTTTCTATAGCAGATATAAGATCCCTACAGGTGATTCGGATTAAATATTTTTTTCTTTTAAGAAAAGGCATACAAATTAAATTTACAAAGTTTTAGTGAATGAATGGTTTTTAACATTTTAGTAAATTAAGGTTGTGAAAATTTTAATTATTCACAAGTGCCCTGTTTTCTTTTAGTGAATAAAAGTATAAAAAAATAAAAGACCTAATTCTAGTTTGTCGACTTCCGAATTTTCTTCGTTTTTTCTTCTTTGTGTTTTCACTAAACTCTACTTGACGCTTTGACTAGTTTACTCCAAATAGCCAACCCAATTTTTTTCGTATAGTGTCTATAAATGTGGCTCCCGTTATGCTTGTTTTCTGAACCAATGTTCCATTTCGATACCAATGGGGTCACTCACTTTGCATACAGTAGTTTCTTCTCTTGTTTTCTTGATCCTATTCTTTGTGTCAAATTTTTCTCTTCCTGTTTCTTCTGATTCTAATGAAGAAGCTTATGCTCTTCTCAAATGGAAAGCCAGCCTTCAAAACCATAACCGATCTCTCCTTTCTTCTTGGATTAACGACGCCACCAATGTTTCATCCAAAATAAACCCGTGTTCTTGGTCCGGAATCAGCTGCAATGATGCTGGAAGAGTCGTCAACATCAGCCTCCCAAATGTAGGATTAAACGGTACGCTTCATGATTTCTCTTTCTCATCGTTTCCTCATCTTGTTTATCTTGATCTCACCTGGAATGGATTCTTTGGTACTATCCCGCCTCCAATTAGTAACCTTTCGAATCTCAGATATCTTTATTTAGGATCCAATCAATTTTCTGGAAATATTCCACCAGAGGTTGGTCTTCTGAGTCGTTTGGAGGTCCTTCACATTCAGCTTAACCAATTGGATGGCTCAATTCCACCAGAAGTAGGCCAATTGAGTTCTATGGAGGATATTTACTTGTACTCTAACTACTTGAACGGTTCAATCTCTCCTTTAGGAAATTTGAGCCATATGTATCGATTGGTTATTAATGATAATTCACTTTCTGGTTTCATTCCTCCTGACATTGGAAACTTGAAAAATTTGTCCCAATTAGATTTGAGCACTAATAAATTTAGTGGTCCAATCCCTCTTTCTTTTGGTAATTTGAGAAACTTGAGTTATTTATACCTCTATGGAAATTCACTTTCTGGTTCTATCCCGTCAAGTTTAGGAAAATTGAAGTCCCTTATTGATTTACAGTTGAATGAAAATCAACTCACCGGTCACATTCCACCTTCCTTTAGTAATCTAACCAGTTTATCAACTTTACGTTTGTCTAAAAACAAGCTTTTTGGCTCCATTCCAGATGAAATAGGAAATATGAGGTCTCTTAGCGTTCTCTGTTTGGACCAAAATCAATTTAAGGGGGTTCTTCCACCATCTGTTAGTAATTTGACCAACCTAAAAGAACTAGTCCTCCTTTATAACAACCTATCCGGTTCCATTCCTCCCTCCCTCGACATTCCTGTGTTAACTAGGCTAGGATTGGGTAACAACCATTTTACAGGTTATTTACCGCACAATATTTGTCGAGGTGGAGCACTACAATATTTTGGTGTTTCTAACAACCATTTTCAAGGAACAATCCCTAAAAGCTTGAGAAATTGCACACGCTTAATTCGAGTACGCCTTGATGGAAACAACCTTACTGGAAATATATCAGAAGCTTTGGGCATTTATCCTAACCTGACTTTCATAAATCTCAGCCACAATAATTTTTACGGTGAAATCTCGTCTAATTGGGGGAAATGCCCAAAATTAGGCACTCTCAATGTTTCGATGAATAACATTACTGGAGGTATACCGCGTGAGATTGGAAACTCGTCTCAACTACAAGCACTCGATCTTTCATTGAATCATATAGTTGGGGAGATTCCGAAGGAACTTGGGAAGTTAAATTCTCTAACCAAGCTCATTTTGAGAGGGAATCAACTGACAGGGCGTCTACCTACAGAAATCGGCTCACTCACTGAACTTGAATACCTCGACTTTTCTGCTAATAGGTTCAACAATTCAGTCCCAGAAAGTCTCGGCAACTTCCAGAAATTGCACTACTTGGGCTTAGGCAACAACCAATTTGTCCTAGAATTGCCAAAGGAATTGGAGAAGCTAGTTCAACTTTCAGAATTAGATGCAAGTCATAACCTCTTCGGAGGAGAGATACCATTTCAAATATGCAGTTTGAAAACCTTGGAAAAGTTGAATCTCTCCCACAATAATCTCTCTGGTTCGATTCCACATTGCTTTGAGGGAATGCGCGGTCTATCAGTCATTGACATTTCTGATAATCAATTGCAAGGCCCAGTTCCAAATAGCACAGCATTTCGGAATGCCCCAGTGGAAGCGTTAGAGGGGAATAAGGGATTGTGTGGAGGTGTGAAAGGAATGCAACCATGCAAAGTTTTCTCGTCACACAAGCAAAATTCTGGCGCCAAGTGGTTAGCGATAGTGTTCCCAGTTTTAGGAGCACTATTTGTTGCAATGGCGTTGATAGCAATTTTCATTCTTCGAAAGCAGAATTCAGACTCAGGAGACCGACAAAGTAGCAACCAGAACCCTCAGGGATTGTTTTCTATATTGAATTTTGATCGGAAACTTGTGTATGATGAAATTGTTAGAGCAACAAATGATTTTGATGCAGAGTATTGCATTGGAAATGGTGGACATGGAAGTGTTTATAGAGCTGAACTACCCTCTGGGCAAGTCGTAGCTGTTAAGAAATTTCACTCACCACTCCCATGTGATCAGATTGCAGATCAAAAAGAATTCTTGACCGAAGTTAAGGCCTTGACAGAGACTCGACACCGAAACATTGTGAAGTTTTATGGATTTTGCTCACATGCCCGACACTCTTTTTTGGTCTATGAATTTCTTGAAAGGGGTAGCTTGGCTGCGATCTTGAGCAGTGATGCAGCAGCACAAGAACTGGATTGGAGTCAGAGAATGAATACGATCAAAGGCGTAGCTGATGCCTTGTCTTACTTGCACCATGACTGCTTTCCTCCGATCGTCCATCGAGACTTATCAAGTAAGAACTTGTTGCTGGATTTGGAATATGAAGCTCATGTTGCAGACTTTGGAATTGCTAAGTTTCTGAAGCCAGACTCGTCCAACTGGACTGAATTTGCAGGCACATACGGATACGTTGCACCAGGTATTTAGTATTCGTTTGTTGCCATTTTGAGGAATATTTTTATGTTATGGGTGTGGTAACAAGACAGTGTACCTAGATATTGTTGTAAAAAATTATGTAGTACATTCAGTAGACTTGTAAAAGCTTACTAGTTTATGCACATTTATCTCAGAAACAGAGTAAATATATATATATATATATTTTTGGTCGTTGACCTCGCAGAGCTTGCTTACACAATGAAGATCACAGAGAAATGCGATGTGTACAGCTTTGGAGTGTTAGCGCTGGAAGTGATCAAAGGGAAGCATCCAAGAGATTTTCTTTCTTCGATTTCATCTTCATCCCTCAACACGGATATAGAACTTGATGAAATGTTGGACCCGCGTCTTCCAGCTCCATCACGCAGTGTTCAAGAAAAACTGATATCAATCGTGAAGGTTGCGTTTTCATGCTTAAATGAGAGTCCGGAGTCTAGACCAACTATGAAGATAGTCAGTCAACAATTACGGATTTAACCTCAGCTGCCTTGACTGAGTCTTCATTTTCTAAGCATACTTGTAATTTGCTTGGTTTATTTTTCTCATGTGCTGTAGATTGTTTGGTCTAGTTTTCAAGAATCAGGAGGCGTTGGTTATTACGTCATCCATATATACTTGGTATCTGGTGTACTCAACTCTTTCATTTATAAATAAAATAAAGTTTGCTCATTCCTTAGAGGTTTAGATAAAAGAACGCATGGGCCAGTGATCAGCACATTTGAGGACATGTGGAGTCTATCGAGTCTGTACAATGAAGACCAAGATTAGTAAGACAGTTTGTAATAATTAAAAAAATAATTTCTTGCGACGTGTACAAAGAGGTGAACCCATCAAATGTAAACTTGAAAGTATGTACCACTGTATTAATTAATGGGTGGCTCTTACTTATTGATAATGTTAAATTAAATGTTAAAAGAAAGGAATAGATAGGGGAAAAGGAATTAAAAATTGAGGATAATTTGCAATGCAGTCCTTATGATTTAACCAAAAATCAGATAAACCACTAATAATTAGTTTTTTTTTGGGGGGGGGGGGGGGGGGGGGGGATGATTTGTCTTAGCTTTGAGTAAACGATTTGAAGGAACTTATCGCTCTCGCCAAATGTCTTGAATGCTCTAATGGCTTATACTTCGTAGAATCGCCAATGTTGTGATAACAACTTTGGTAGTTAAAATTTGGTTGTGAATTTCGGTTGAATGATTTAATTTTCATTTGATTCTTATAAAGACCTCTACCAAGTTAATCTTTTTTTCCGAATGTTTAATTTTTCATTTCAGAGTTAGTTGATGTCCTATATTTGATCAACTAGGCAACTTAGGCGATTGTCTAGAGCCCCACTACAGATGAAGGCCCCTAATTTTATTCCTAAATTATAGTTATTAATTAATTGTTTATATTAATTATTATTTTATAATTATATTTTCCATAAACAAACTACTAAATCCTTACAAAGTCACCTTTTAACATTATAATTAAGAATTTTAATCCCATTTATTTCCTCCATATATTTCGTCTAAAACTCTATAAAAGCCACATTTTTTAAATTATTATCTATTAATATCTTTATCCAATAAAAAAAATTCATGAAACCTTTATTACTTTGGTGAAAAAACTACTTTCTCTACCCTACTTTTCACTTAAGAAAAAAAAACAATTATTTTATTATTCCTTGATCACTGCTACTAAAAGACTCAATATAACAAAGTTAAAGTTCTCAAATTTCTAGGTTTTATCTTTCCATTCTCTTATTAATTAATTATGTTATTCAGTTGTTTTTGTTTCTTTTTAAAAATATTATTGTGTTCATAGGTTGTTTTCTTGTAATTATCTAGCATAATTGTTTGCTTAATTACTCTTGTTTCACTAGAAAAAAATATGTCTACTAAAAAAATATACATTAGGATACAAAAAACTTTAAAAGCAAGAGAAGAATAGAAAAGTTAGTTTAATCTCAAAAAGGCCACTGATAAAAGCTTATTTAACATCAAATATATCATAGGAAAGATTAAATAGGTTAACTATATTGTCTATTGAGAAATATATGTTAGGAAAATTAGAATATAAAAATTTGATTAATAATTATGCATCTCAAAAGTTAGAGAAACTAATTTTAAATAAATAAAAATTTTAATAAAATTAATACATACATTTTATCTCAAAGTTTTTGAAAGGCCTAATTAAAACAATTTGCCCAGGGCCTAAAATATGATTGAGCCGCCCCTTGATCAAAATTAAAGAATTCTTAAACGAGATTGCGGCCTTGACAGAGATACAAGTCGTTGAAAAATTTGGTTCGGTGTTTATAAATTCGGATTTTTTACTTAAAAAAAAAAACGAACCGAAACAAAAAAGAAAAACCGAATGGAACTGAATTTTTTTCGGTTCCGGTTCAGTTTTGCCCAACCCGTATCATACGACATCAGGGCATTGTAAAACATGAATGACATTCAATTTTAGTTTATGAATTTCTTGAAAGGGGTGGCTTGGCCATAATCCTGAGGAACAATGCAGCCACATAAGAGTTAAGTGGGTTGGAGTCAGAGAATGAACGGGATAAAAGGCGTTGCCGATGCCTTGTAATATTCGTTTGTTGCCATTTTGAGGAATATTATCATGCAACACATAGATATAAAAGCTTACTAATTGTACGCATAGATCTTTGAAGAGAGAATAAACATTTTTTTTTTCTCTTTTTTATTTCTCCTTGGCCTTGCAGAGCTTGCTTACGCAATCAAGATCACAGAAAAATACGACTTGTACAGTTTCGGAGTGTTAGTGTTGGAAGTAATCAAGGAAAAGCATCCAAGAGATCAGATGTTCTTTCCTCAGTTTCAACTTCATCTTCCGATGCAACTTGATGAAATGTTGGATCCTCGGTTTCCACCTGATCCGTTGTTCGATGTTCAGCGCAAGTTAGTATCAATCACGAAGGTTGCCTTTTCTTGCTTAAATGGGAATCCAATATCCAGACTAATCATTATTACTGTTTGAGTTTTAAATATTTGCCTTCATTTCTCATTGTTGCACAAGTTAAGTATACGGATGGCCACAAAAGACTAGCTTCGTTTTTGCTAAAAATGAAATAAAATCTGCTTGTACGACCTCTGTAAACCAGCTCTTTCAATGCCCCCAATTTCAAAACTATCACTGATATAGAGCCATTGAACCTGGGCTCGATATTCAACTTTTCAGCGTTCCATTTCTAGCCTGAAGCTTTTGAGAGTATGGACGCACACGACCCTACATAACCCTCGCGAGATATGTCCCAAAATCCCCTTAGCCATAATTTTGCTACAAAAGCCAACAGAATTAATAATACTATGAATTTCATCCTTCTTTGGTTGCCCAATTTTGGATAAAAAATTTGGACCAATTTCGGTGTTCGGTTGAGCTTTTGTTCACTGTTAAGCAGTAAATCGATAGTCAAGACTTATCCAACACGAGTTTCACATGGATCCCAATGAAATTTTGCGATAGATTCTGTACCCAACAGAATATACTAATGGTTTAAAAATAAAATAAATCATATTAATGCTTTGTACTATACTTAATGCATCGACAATCGTTTCCTTTTTGCACGGACTTGTCGATAAAGAAAGTTTAATGGTCCATCTATTAGTTTACATCTGCTTAATCTGATTGGGATGAAACGAAATTAGTTGTTTCTTTGTTTTAAAAAATAAATACCTATAATTTCTTGAATATTCGTGAATGAACAAAAGTATTGTGAATGGAGTTTGTGTGGTATTAAGGTATTGTTCTCCTTAAATCACAATTATTGTGAATAATAAAACTACAACAAAAAAGTAAAAATTGATAATGTATAATAAATATAACTTTTAAATAATATTTTAATAAAAATAATAAAAATATTATAAGTTTTCTATCATTAAAATTAAATCATTTTAGTTTGTAAGTCACAATGATATCATGATAATTACAAACTCTCGTATAAATTTTTTTTTTATATAAAGCGATGTGATATGAATTTATTGGTTAGATAAAATATAAATTACTAAAAATAAATTATATGAAACAAATAATATTTAATTTAATCACGTTAGTCTGTATAAAATAAATTTATATAAAAAAAATTATAATTAAGTTTTTGCCCTTGTAAACAAGCCCGATGTGTGCATTATGCTATTTGTGTGAGTGTTCTATCCAATTTTTCTGTCCAATATGGACCTAGCGGAAGAGGCATCTCGGCCACTGCAGTAAGACTCTACTTTTCTCCAACTTTTTTCTTATGAAGATACAAATTCTCTTTTGGAATGTACAGGGGGCTGCTTCGAAGGGCTTTCGTCGCTCTTTTAATACCCTTATTAAAAATTATGGCCCTTCTATGGTTATTATAATGGAGCCTAGAATCAGTGGGAAGCAAGCCGATGATTTTATTAAATGCAGCGGATTTGATTATTCTCATCGTATTGAAGCTTCGGGTTTTTCTAGTGGAATCTGAATCCTATGGCGGGGTTATTTTGAAGTGGAAGTCTTGTTCAATCACAGGCAATTCGTCCATTTCAAAATTTCAAAGAATAACATCCTTGAATCTTGGATCACAGCGGTGTATGCAAGCCCTAATCCTATTTTGCGAAGGCAGTTGTGGGATCACCTTGAAATTTCAAAGAACGATTCATGGCCCGTGGCTGGTGGGAGGTGATTTTAATTCCATTCTATGTGCTGCTGAGAAGAAAGGTGGCTTTACATATACTTCTGGGGTTTGTGGTCTGTTTAAGAGTTGGTTTAATCAGAATGAAATGTTTGATTTAAATTTCCATGGACCCTGTTTCACTTGGTCTCGTGGTTTTCTTATGAAGAGGCTGGACAAAGCTATTTCTAATGCAGAATGGCTAAACAAGTATCCAGACAATGCAGTTTTACACTTGCCAAAGATTTCTTCAGATCATAGACCCATCTTAGTTCGATTTAGTAATGATGCTAGCAGTGCTAGGGGACAAAAACCTTTATGTTTCTTGGCTGCATGGCTTACAGACAATTCTTTTGGTGAGTTTGTCTCTAATGCCTGGATTAATAGTTTGCCGTATTTAAATGCTACTAATAATTTTGTGAAGAAGGCCTTGGTATGGAATAGAGACCATTTTGGGAATATTTTTCAGAGCAACCGGTGGATCCTAGCACGTCTGGGGGGACTCAAAAGGTGTTAGAAAATAATAATCGACGAAGTTTGGTCAGGTTAGAGCTCAACCTGAAGAAGGAGTTAGAGGAAATTCTTACACAAGAGGAGATTTTGTGGCTTAAAAAATCTCGCAAAGATTGGCTTATCCAAGGGGATAGAAATACGGCTTATTTCCACCAAAAAACTTTGGCCAGACATAGAAGAAAACGAATCACAACTATTCAGAATGATAATGGGGAATGGCTTGTGGATATGAAATTATTAAGCAACACGCCACGGTTTTCTTCTCGGCTCTTTATACTAGTGAGACTTTGGCTTTCTGACCATATCCGATCAGGGGCTGCTTCCCTATTCTTGATGCAGCTCTTACTCAAGGGCTCACTGCTCCCATTGAGGATAATGAAATCCGGCAAACTATTTTTAGCATGAAGCCACTAAAAGCCCCTGGCGTGGATGGCCTTCACGCGATTTTCTATCAGTCACAATGGCATATCGTTGGAAACTCTTTCTGTAGATTTATAAAGCATAGCTTCAGCAGTGGTAGTATTCCTAAGGAAATTAACATACGCTTCTAGTTCTCATCCCAAAGGTTGATCATCCGGTTAATCTAAAAATGTATCGCCCGATTAGTTTATGCACCGTGGCCTACAAAACCATTTCTAAAATTGTGGCTAACAGACTGCAGACACTAATGCCGATTCTTATTGGTCCTCAGCAGACTAGCTTTGTTCCTAGCCGTCATATCATTGATAATATTGTGATTGCCCAATAAGTTATTCATTCCATGCGTAAGAAAACAGGGAAGAAAGGTTTCATGGTGATTAAAGTGGATCTTGAAAAGGCGTATGATAGACTTAACTGGGATTTTATTTATGAGACGCTGCAGGAAACGGGACTGCCTAGAGATATGATTCAGATCATTATGGAATGTATTACTTCGGCTACAATGAAAGTATTATGGAATGGTGAAGCGTCTGATGAGTTCGTTCCCTCCCAAGGTATACGACAAGGAGACCCGCTTTCCCCATATATTTTTGTCCTATGTGTAGAGAGGCTCAGCCATGGGATTAATAGAGCTGTCACTGCTGGGGAGTGGCAACCGATTCGACTTGCTCGTTGTGGTACTCCTCTTACTCACTTATTTTTTACTGATGACCTCTTACTCTTGGCTGAAGTAAATATTGAGCAAGCTGGGGTGATAAATATGGTCTTGAGTACTTTTTGCCAGAGCTCAGAAGCTAAAGTTAACAAGACTAAATCTCAAGTTTTCTTCTCCAAAAATATTTTGGCTCGGAGCATGAAAAGAATTGTGGCTGAACTTGGGTTGCTGGTCACCAAGGATTTGGGTATGTACCTTGGGCTGCCGCTACTGCATACTCGTGTCTCGCAGCATACATAGCAGAACATTATTGACAAAGTTGAAAAGCGCCTATCGGGTTGGCATGCGTCTCTACTGTCTTTGGTTGGCAGAATAACTCTTGCTCAGACAGTTTTACAAGTTATCCCAGTTTACGCAATGCAAACAAGTAGCCTCCCCACTGGAATTAAACTAAAGATTGATAAGGCGTGCAGGAAATTCATATGGAGTGGAAATTCTAATCAGCAACGGATGAGTATGGTTAGTTGGGATAATTTGTGCAAACCTAAGGCTTATGAAGGACTAGGACTTAAGGATCTAAATGTGATGAATAACGCTCTCTTAATGAAGCTCAGTTGGGGAGTCATCTCAGCAAAGGATAGCCTATGGGTTCGGGTCCTGTGTACCAAATATGGGATTAATAATTTCAACCCCCCTCTTTCATTGCCGACTCGATATGGATCTCATATGTGGAAAGCTATTGGTAAGATATGGCGAGATACGATGTCAAGTGTGTGCTGGTCTGTTGGTGATGGTAAAAGAATCCGGTTTTGGTGGGACTGCTGGGTTTATAAGGATAAGCCCCTTGCGAGCCAGGTCATTTCTCCTATTCCCGATCATCTAACTCATTTAATGGTTGCTCATTGTGTGGCAGCGAATGGGCAATAGAACTGGGCGTTATTTGATCATTTTCTTCCTAACACGGCCATCATGAAGATTGCGTCAATACTTCCATCCTCAGTTTTGTTAGGTCCGGATCAATTCTATTGGTCGCATTCTAATAAGGGGAATTTCTCGGTCTCCTCGGCCTATTATGCTATCAGTCCTCCGGATAATCTTTTACAGGATACTAGTTGGAAGTTGGCTTGGAAGTGGCAAGGCCCACAGGGTGTTAAAGTCTTCATCTGGTTAGATTTTCATGGTCGGTTGAAAACCAAAGCTGAAATTGCAAGGCGGCACATGTTGATAAATACGGAGTGTGATAGATGTGGGGCCCCGGTTGAGGATATCTTCCACGTTCTAAGAGACTGCATGGTTATGACAGGTTTTTGGTATCGGGTAATCCCAGTAGCAATGAGGCAGCGTTTCTTCCAAGCTTCTTTTAAAGAATGGATGATGAATAATCTCCAGAATGCATGGCATTTATGGAGTCCGAAACTGGATTTGTTTCTTTGGTATAGCGATATGGAGATTATGGTTTTGGCGGAACCAGTTCTAGGTGAACGGACTATCCATGGACGGCTTATCCATAATTAATGATGTCAAGGCTCGCATGGAGGAGGTGATTTTGCTTCAAGGGTCTTCTTTGGTTTCAACAAATAGAAAAGTCAATAAATGGATTGGTTGGTCGCTTCCGAATTGGCCATGGTGTAAGTTGAACTCAGATGGTGCCTGTAAGGTGACTGGTGTAGCTGCTGCAGGGGGCCTAATTCGTGACCACAATGGTCATTAGGTTGCTGGCTTTGAGATGAATCTAGGGACTTGTTCAGTGACTATGGCGGAATTATGGGGTCTCTATCAAGGATTGCTTCTTCCGTGGAATAAAGGGATCCGATGGCTTTATGCTGAGGTTGATAGTCGCTGCGTTACTTAACATGTGAAGAACAACATGGTGAATTCCAATGAGTTTTCTCCTCTCATTCGTGCTATTCAAGAACTCATCAGACGTAATTGGCGGGTGGAGATTAATCATGTTTACAGGGAGGCTAATTTTGCCGCGGATTATTTGGCTACTTTAGCTTGTTCTATCTCGTTAGGGCTTCATTTTTTTAACTCTCCACCTAAAGGGGTGCTCCAGTTTATGCCTCAAGACACTTATGGGGTAGTTTATCCCCGCTTTGTTATTTCTTAGCTCTGTTAAGAGCCACTCTTAATAAAAAGAAAAGAAAAAGAAAAACATGGACCCCATCGACGAGACATAACGTGGGCTCACTAATCATGATGATCATACCTTTTTCATGAAAAAAAAGCACTCCCGCTTTACAACGACATCGTCTTTTATTTGTCTTTCCTTTCGTTTTCGTCAGTCTCCACAAACACTTACTTAATAGCCGCCCCATTTTCCTTCACTCCTATCCATTGTCCACGCGTCCGATGATGATTGCTTCTCCAGTTCTAATCACAAGATTTTCGTCAAATGGACGTACGAGATGGGCCCCATCTCTACGCAAACCACTCCGTCTATTCTCTTTGTGAAAAGAAAATAAAACTATTTAAAAAAAATTAATGCTGTGTTACATTCATGTAATTTATAACCCTCTCATATGAATAGTGAGTGGATTGTAAGTTACATGAATATAATATAGAGGATCTTTAAAAAAAATCTCTATTTTACTCTATCTTCTCGTGATAAATTGTATTCAACTTTTTTTTCATCTTTTATTTATAAATTGTAAATAAAAAAATCAAAAGAATTCAACTGAATATTCCTTCTGAGAAATTATAAAAAAAATTATACGGTAACGAACTTCCTTGCAAGAACATGACCTTAATTCAATTTATTAAACATACGTACATGTTACTTTAACATGCTTTTTTCTTATAGTTTACAAAATGTAGTTGTGTACATTAGGTTGAAGCAAATATACTATTATAAGCTAACACTATGTTGTATTATATTTGGTAAAATATTTAGTTGTATCATATTTGGTAAAATATTTAGTGTTAACATCCTATGACAATATTATTAAATCTTCAATGAAAAATCTTCATTGTATTAAACAATTTTCAATGTAATATAAACTATATATTTTCATTATAATGGAGGTTGTCAAGAAAGGCTATCTCAACCTTATATTAAGATTTTGTGTTCATAAATATATAGTCTGATCTAAACCTTACACTTAGCACATTATAATACAATATTAAATTTACCTTAATTTATTACTGTCACATTATAATTCTATAGAATTAATTTGAAATGGTAAAATTATTGCGCCAAAGAAAGGTATATCAAATTTGGCTAGGTATATCAAATTTGGTTAGAACTGCCTATTGAAGTAATATATACATATTTTGTATGGATACATTATGTAGCCAAAAAATTAAGATTTTTGTAACAAACTTGATGATAAATAATTAATCTATTTTAGAATCCATTTGCTTTAGTCTAAATCAAAAGGAAGACGATAGATTCACGTAGGGGTGTTCGCGGATCGAATTTTACGGATTAGACATCAATCCATATCCAATCCACAATTTTGCATATTATATTTTTTCAATCAAATCCAATTCACGGATTGATTAAACTCAATCCAAATCCAATCCATACATCTGCGGATCGGATGCGGATTTGACTCAATCCATATCCAATCCATATATATGCGGATCCGATGCAGATTTAACTTAATCCATATCCAATTCACCATTTTGCTCATTAGTTTTCGAATTAAAATTTTTTAGTTCTTCCCAATCCATGAACTAATGAAATTAAAAAAAATCTAATATAAAAATAATTTTACTACCAATTAAATTTAAAATTGAATAAAATTTAAACAAATTAATTGTTTAAATAAAACTAAAACAGTATATTGAAAGTTTCAAAATATAGCATATCGAGATTAATTGTTCAAATAAAGCTACAATAATACGTTTAAAATTTCAAAATATAACTAAAATTAATTGTTCAAATAAAATTACAATAATACATTAATATAACATCGAAATTAATTGTTCAAATAAAGCCACAATTAATTGAAATAGCGAAGTTTTTGAAACCAAACACAGTATGATCCTTCACTGGGCTATTGCACTTGTTGAAAAGTAGTGATTATGAAGCTGTCAACGATGGGAACCAGGAGAAGTACGGGTGGCGATCTTGAAGGTTGTGATAGTGTAATTGTTTGGGTGAAACCATTGATTGTGAAGTGACTCGATGGACTCGGGAAGAAGATGGCTTGCTCTAGTTGGAATCACACAGTTGACGCCCTTCAAATCGATGTCGAGAGTGTATTAAACCAGTATTGGGTGTTGCTAGTGCGTGTGATGAAATTCTAGTTATGCAACCCAAGAGGGGGTGAATTGAGATTCTAAAAAATATTCAATTCTAAAGCAAAACTCAATGCAAATCTAAAACAAATTTAAAGCAATTAACAAATAAATTTATCACAAGATAAAAAGATAAGGAAAGAGAGATTCAAACACGGAGATTTTTACGTGGTTCGGCCAACCTTGCCTACGTCCACGCCTCCAAGCTTTCCGGGCTTGAAGATTCCACTAAGCAAGCCTCCAAGGCTTTAAATGCTTATACTTGACTTCTAAGGTGTCAATAAACCTTTACAACAAGAGATTATCCCCAATCTCTTAACCCCAAGTGTATCCCAACACATACTATCACTCAATTTGATTTTAAAGAATATTACAAAACAAATCTCTCTCACACAATGTGTTTGATTACAAATGAAGATCCAGAGTGTGAGTAAACAAGATGAATATAAGAATTTAAGGCTCAATGAATGTTGTTTGCCCAAGACTTTGCTCAATAATAATTGTTGGAATCGTTAAAGTTTGAATTTGATTGAGCTAATTTATAGTTGGAGCTAAAAACTAGCTGTTATTGACTTTTTGCACATTGTCGGATCGCCGTTAACTAGATATCGGATTGCCGTTTTGAATAGTCAATATGACCGTTGGGCTGAATTTTTAAATTGTCGGATCGCCATTATTTAGATGTCGGATCGACGTTAGTGTCTAGAGACTAATCTTCAATTCTGTTTGATGTCGGCGAGCCATTATCAAGATGTCGGATTGTCATTTTCTACAGTGACTGCTACAGTGAACTATTTTTTGTAAAATTATAGTTTGGTCCCAAAACTTTTATAAAATTATACTATGTCCCAAAACTTTATTAAACTTGTCAAATAGGTCCATTACAGGATTTGAAGCAATACTTGTTATTATCAAAATTCTCAAACCTTTTTCAAATGAAACCTTTAACATGAGAATAACCAAAAATATTTTCATAGAATATAAAGTCTTTATAAAGTGAGAATGATGATTTAAAAGTATATGAAAACTATTTTGAGCTTTTTTTAAAAGATTAATAAATCTTAATCAAGTTTATTATTATCAAAATCAATAATAAAGAAATATTTATGTTAACATGTAACGGTGGGAAAGTTTAGGATTTTTTGTTTGCAAATTGTTGGTGACTTAGTGTTGCATTACTTTGCTTTTGGGTGACTTTGCAAATTGTTGGTAACTTGGAGTTATGTTACTTTGCTTTTGCTTGTGCGTGTGACTTTGATTTCATTTTGTTTTACAATTTTTACAAGTTTTATTTGTATATTTGTATATTTGATTATTGATTATTTGTATATTATTGGGTAATGGCTAAGATATGTTCTAGTGCTTATGTAACTATGTAATGTCACATTTATAATATTCTTTAATTAAATTTATAATAATTTTTTAACTAAATATATATATATATTTTATTTTATTTTTTTGCGGATTCACGAATTTTTACGGATTTATAGAAGTAAATCCATATCCAATCCATCGACTACGGATTTTTAAATTTTCAATCCATATCCAATCCACAGATCCACGGATCGAATTTATACCGATCGAATTTTCACGGATCAAACAGATTGAGCAGATCGAATTGGATTCTGAAAACCCCTAAATTCACGGAACTTTTGCCTAAAAAAAGAAAACGATCCAAATTGGATAAATAGTCAACCAATTAATCAAACAAACAAGGTCCCCTGCATTTAATGAGAACTTGAGCTTTTACTTTATCTCAGCAACAAGCTAAGTGTTATGAGATTTAAAATTAAAATATTAATCAAATTACAAAATTATATCATTTAAGAAATTACATTTAAGTGTTTACTTAATTAAAGTTTTAGTTAGCCACCGAGTAAGTTAGATTTAAAATTTTAGATAAGACACTAGTTGGATCTGTCAGGTGATAATGTTAATTCACTTACTTAGCATTATGTGGCATTTTCTTTAAAGATTTTGAATTGTTTGATGGTTGTGGGAGTAAAATTTAAAATAATAAAAATAAATATAATTATCATGTTAATGGGATCACATCTGAGTTGTTAACTCATATAAGAATATGAATTCAAATATCACGTAGATGATTTTTTTTTTTAAAGTAGATTTGTTAATAACTTAACATCGCAGCTACAAATTAACTTTAAGTTTTCTAATGAATCGGTCATAATATTCTTTTTTTGCTAAATACTCATATTAATATTTAAGTTATTAGATAAGGATCTAGCATTAACACTTAATAAAATTGTGTAAATTTGATAACAAAAAAAATTAAATTCAAATAAAAGTAAAATTTACTTGTAGTTTAGCTAATCTTGGATTGACATACTACTCGTATAGCGTTACAATGTTCAATACTTATTACGACCAAAATAAAATAGCAGATGTTTTAACTAAAGTTGTATTCTGTTGCTTTGATTTATATGTTTGGTTAGAACCCAGCCAATTATCTTGTTATTTTTGATAGGTTATTTGTAAATAAATGAAGTCTATTGTTCAGAAAAGTAATTACCTGCAAAAATCGTACTCCGTTTGCAATTATTCGTATCCAAAATCTTACAAAAAGATAATAATATTCCGAATTAATTAAAAAAAATGATACGTAAGCAGGGAAGTTCACACGAAACCTACCTAAACTTGCAAAAGAAAAAGAAACACGTTCATTCAATTTATCGCGATACGATAAATGTTTACAAAATATCATATCAATTTCACCATCAAAACTACGGTATTTTTTTATATATATTAAAGATTTTTTTAAAAAGCAAAAAAAAAAATAAAAGCAACACTGTACGGGAACTTAGGGGTGTTCATGGATCAGATTTTATGGATTGGACATCAATCTATATCCAATCCATAATTTTACGGATTATAATTTTTCAATCCAATCCAATCCAATCCACAGATTGATTAAACTTAATCCAAATCCAAACCATACATCTGCGGATCGGATGCAGATTTGACTCAATCCATATCCAATCCATACGTCTGCAGATCGGATGCGGATTTAACTTAATTCATATCAAATCCACCATTTTGCGCGTTAGTATCCGAATTAAAAATTTTTACTTCTCCCCAATCCATGAACTAATGAAATAAAAAAACTCTAATATAAAAGTAATTTTACTACTAATTAAATTTAAAATTGAATAAAATTTAAACAAATTAATTGTTTAAATAAAACAAAATAATACATTCAAAGTTTCAAAATATAGCACATCGAGATTAATTGTTCAAATAAAGCTACAATAATACGTTTAAAATTTCAAAATAAAACACACTAAGATTAATTGTTTAAATAAAGTTACAATAATACATTAATATAACGCCGAAATTAATTGTTCAAATAAAGTCACAATTAATTGAAATGGCAAAGTTTCTGAAACCAATCACAGTCTGATCCTTCACCAGGGCTGTTGCACTTGTCAAAAAGTGGTGATTACGGAGCCATCAATGATGGGAACCAAGAAAAGTACGGGTGGCGATCTTGAAGGTTGTGATAGTGCAATTGTTTGGTTGGAACCAGTGATTGTGAAGTGTCTCGATGGACTCGGGGAAGAAGATGACTTTTGATTATATTTGTATATTTGATTATTTAATTATTTTATATTATTATTGGGTAATGGCTAAGATATGTTATATTGTTTATGTAACTATGTAATGTTACATTTATAATATTCTTTAATTAAATTTATAATATTTTTTTAACTATATATATATTGCGGATTCATGAATTTTTACAGATTGACAGAAGTAAATCCATATCCAATCCATCAACTGCGGATTTTTAAATTTTCAATCCATATCTAATTCACGGATCCACGGATCAGATTTATATGGATCGAATTTTCACAAATCAGATAAATTGAGCAGATCGAATCGGATTCTGAACACCCGTACTGGAACTCACTGTTCACAATTTCCTAATGAATAAAATAAATATAAAGGACTCGTGCGTGCACTGCCTTTCACTTCCCTCCTGTTTTTGTCACTCGCCTCTTTCTCATCCCGCCACTTGTTCCCCCCACTACACCCACAAAACATCACCGTTTCATTCTCACTCCTTCTTCACACCCCTCTCCTTTTCCCCACGTTCCTTCGTTTCATATCAGGTCTGCTTACGTTGCAATTGTGGTATCATACCACAGTTTTTGTGTTTATGGAACGAAGCCGTTGGGTGCTTCTCATTCAATCTAACGGCTGAAATTAATTATTACATAATTGATCAAGCTACTTGCAACCGTTGTGGCCAGTTGGAGTTCTTGTGCCGATCGAATAACTTAAACCCTCAATTCAATTCTCCGAATTCGCAAACCTAGTCTCTGTTTTTCGTTTTGATTGCTGCCAAATCTGCTGCTGCAAATACTTCCGTCCTTTGAGAGTTCATTTGCAACTGATTATGTTGTTATCGTTGCCCTTTTTTATTTTCTTGTTTTTCATCTGAGTCATTCATTTTTTTCTCGATTTCTTATTGGGTTTTGCCTTGTCCGCGGCTTTATTGCTCTCTCTCAATCTTGCTCTTTCTCGCCTGCTTTTTATCCGTTTGTTCTTCGTCTGTTCTTCCTCAATTAAGCTTGCTAATTCTTCCAAAATCTTGAGGCCGCCTCTGCCTGTGTTTTGGTCAATTAGGTCAAGGCCCAAGCTAGAAAAGAGGGGTAATTCGGGTTGCTGGGTGCAAGTTTACAGCAAGGGCGACGTTTATAAAGATAGGTATCAAAAGGGGAAATATTCTGGGAGTGGTGTGTATTATCTAAGTGGCAGATATGAGGGTGGTTGGAGTTACTGGCAAATATGATGGGTACGGAGTCGAGACTTGGGCCAGAGGGAGCTGATATAGGGGCTAATATGGGCAAGATCTTAGGCACGGATTTGGGGTTTATAAGTTTTATACCACAGATGCTTATGCAGGTGAGTGGTCTAATGGGCAAAGTCATGGATGTGGAGTTCATACTTGTGAGGATGGGAGTCGATATGTTGGCGAATTTAAGTGGGGGGTCAAGCACGACCTTGGCCATTGCCATTTCAGGTAATGTTTTTCCCCTTATGGATTTAGTTTTATTAATTAATTGGGATGTCTCGTGTTAAGGTTTATAAAGTTTTTGTGATTGGATTGCGCTATTTGTTGTCAGAGTTGGGGACCGATGACCTTTGAATTTGCATTGGTTTCCATGGTTATTGATCTACTTTTCTGGTTTTTACTTCGATTTTGAGGACATTGTTAATTGCATTCAATTGAATTAACGAAGTGGTACTTGCATAGATGAGGAAAGATGAGGCATTTATCTATTAGAATATGGTCAATAAGGATTATAGTGTGAGCCATGTAGTTTTGATCTATGAAGTCTGCTCTTTATATCATTTGATTTCATCACCATGAGTTTACTAGTGATATTGATCATGTGATTGTGTTTCACTGGTTTCAAATTAGTGTTCTTACATTAGTACTAGATTGTTACCCCTTAGTGGATTCGCTGACATCTATTGGATGATAATGCAAGTGAGCTTAGGTTTGATGGTAATTTTATTAATCAGTGGACAAAGGTTATAGTGATCTTGAAGATGTCATTTATAAGGATAATTTGTGTTCATTTTGTTGGTTTGGATACATTGCTGAATTTTATTAGATAGTGAGTTTAATGGTAGATTGTAGTAATTGTTTGTTCTGGTTTATTTTTTTTAATGCATAGGCATATGAATCTTTTTCTTCCCATATTGATATCCAAGTTTCTTACTTAGAAATGGGGACACATATGCTAGAGTATATTTTGCGGACAAGATACATGGATTCAGCGTCTATTGTTTTGCCAATGGGCATTGGTATGGAGGAGTCTGGCATGAGGGTGTAAGACAAGGGCTTGGAATGTACACATTCAAAAATGGGAAAACCTATCTAGGCAAAATGGAATTATTGACATTCCAAGCACACAGAATACGACTCATCCTGTATCACCTATTGCAGTTTACCACTCCAAAGTACTCAATGCAATGCATGTATTTGAACCTTTTTAACCAAACTTTTATTCAATTACCACTCTACAGCTGCTAGTGCCTAAAATTTATTACAGCTTTATTGTCCCACTGTAGATGTTTTAATGTTCCTTTTGTAATATAATTAACACGTCTTCACTTTCAGCATTTTATTGATGTTAGAAAGATTAATGAAATTTAAGATAACAGTCAGAAGTTATTTTTAAATTTTTCGTTGTCTGTGAGAAAACCACACTGAGCTACACAAACTTATTAATGTCATCATAACTTTCTTCAAGTTAATTGTTGTTCGAGTGGGGATTTTTTTTCTTATTGTTATCTTGTAATCAGGAAGCACGACAAGCGGCTGAAAAAGCTAATGATGTGGCTAGGATAGATGAGAAAGTTAACAGGGCTGTAGCAGCGGCTAACAACGCAATAAATGCAGCTAGAGTTGCTGTATTTAAGGCCGTACAAAAGCAAATGCATCACAGCAACAACAAAGATAGCATCCCTCTTGCCACTCTATGATATATACCTATATGCATCTCATATAGTAATACAATTGACTAGAGTCCAGACAACTTTTAGACGATGATGATTAGTGAGTCATCGTCCTATCTTCATCACCTTTCTTTGTCGAAGGGGCCTCAAATTTTTGAAGTCCCTGCATTAATGATGCTTCTTAGAGTAAGATGGTGAAAGAGAACTATATTATATCTGTCTTTTTAAATGTTTATATGCATTCCTAGACTAATGGGGAATGGAAGGAGAGAACAGAGGTGACAACAATAGCTTGTGTGTTTAGTTAATATTTGTCTTTTTCCATCTTCTTAAGAGTTTTGTAAAGCTAAATGTAATGCAAGAGTTGGAGCGCTGGTAGAAGACCTTCGAGCCCAACCTCTGTTGTATGTGAACTCAATAGTTCTTTCAATGAAACAAATCAATGCCTTAATAGATTAAATCCAAAAGGATAATCAACTTATGCCTTTAAAGGAATTGATTTCATTTCACTAAAATACACGAACAAAATATCTGATTTCAACTGGAGCTAGTTTCTTATAAATGATTACTAATGGTGGAGATCAATTTTTATTGTGGCCCATTTAAATAATTATAGCCATGATTTTTGACACCAAAATTTTGAAGCAATAGACCATGCGGCTAATACCATAAAACTAAAAGTCCATTAAAATCTATTTAATAAAGAGATTCAAATTCAAAACTTTCTAAACCAAATATCCAAGTATAGAAATCCATTTAGACAATCTTGCCCCAGGAATTACTCCCATCACAAATAAATGAAAAAAAAAGATAGATTGGCTACAAAATTAACTCTCAATCTGCTCCTTCAGCCTCCAAATGATATTTTTCACGGTCACAGCACTAGAAATCCTGAAAAGGAACATAGGACAGAATCTAGAATCATTTAAATTGAATTATAAAAGTAAATATGACAGCCAATGAGAATGTTTCTTCAAAGTGTAAGCACCTCCAGCTTTCAACTTTGCCAGAGTCTTTGCAACCGCAGATTCCCACAACCTTCCTCTTCACAGCATACTTCCTACAGCAAGGAATATGTAAACATTTAATACATCCACAAGCAAAAGCGAACAGTCATTGAACCATGAGCATAAAAAGAAATGAAAAATGATAAAGAGCAGGAAAGAGGGGAATGTATGACCTTCCCATAGAATTCACAGAAGTACTTACTGTGTTGACTGACCTCCACCTTCTTAAGACTGGCACCATAATGAGTACTTGGAAAAGAATAATACTTATAATTCCAAGATCCCCAAGCCACACATGCAAAAAGAAACTAAAGCATCAAACTAGGGATAACAAGAAGCTAGAGAAAGACCACCACAAGGCTTTTCATAATATGCTTCCTATTATAAATTTCTATTTATATAATGCCAGTAGCAAGCTTTCTTGAATAAACATGTCAATAACCCACAATTCATGCTCAAAGCTTAATGAGATATAATATTTCTACCTGCTATTGATATAAAAATATCCCAAGGGAAAAAAAAAATCTAAGCCTATATTACCATAACATCTATACTTGAGGACACTAAACAAACCGGAAAAATGAATAAAACTAGCCTTAATACATACCATACTTTCCAACAATTTCTGCCTTCTTGGTCCTCTTTGTCTGTAAAACCTGACGGTATGAAACCATGATCAAATACATAGGTTGGAAAATTTTTAAAACAACAAAACAAGACCAAAACCAAAATCATCAGTATTAGAAAGAGAAAAATAGTGATAAAAAAAAAAGAAATTGGAAGAATCTAAAGCCTTTGACAATAAAAAATCTAATAGAGAAATATAACAAACTGGGAGTTGTTACATCAAAAAAAGAAGCATTGCAGCTGGAGAATATGAGATAAGTATTAACCAAACACATCTAAATTCTAAAAGCTCCAACAACGAATTCAAAATCTTACTGTTTTCTTATTTTCAAGTTCAAATACATTACAAATCCAGTAACAATAATTAAACAAAGAAATTAAACAATGCTTCCTGGAAAGCATTCTCCCCTTCTCTAATTCTTCCATAAAAAACATAACAAAAAATCCTAACTTCATTACCACAATTAAATCTTTCATTCAAAATTTACAATTTCTTATCAGTAGTTACCTGCTGCATCCGATCGAATGGCTAATCAACGGATCAAACAGACTTTTTTCCACCCTTTTCCCATATAATTACATTTGCCTAATTCCTAAAGTTTCGGCTCCACCCAATGTCGGTCGTTGTTGGCTGCCACAACGATATAATTGTCTTCAATTTCTCTGCCGCAATTTCAAAATTACTTCAGCCTCATACGACCGCACTTCAATTAGCAATTAATTTCATGATCTGATTTTACTATGTGTGAAACAGATTTCAAGAATTAATGGGTTTTCGCAATGAATTCGACCATGTCCTCTCAACACTGATTCAATCACCTAATTTTTAACAGTTTTGAGTTATTTAATTTTTTATTATATTTATCTACAATCTCGGTTGGCAACCGACTACTTTACTTATATTCAGGACTCATCTGAACCGTTAGATGAAAGCGCTCCAAATCCTACGGCCATTACGCATGTGGACAAAAAGTGTGGTACGTTGCAACTGTTGCAACGTAGGCGAGTACTTCATATCAAATCAAAAATTCTTTCTTTTAACATTAATAATAATAATTTTACTGAGATAAATCAATCCAAAAGGAAACTCCAAATATCTCCTCCAGCTTTTGCTTCTTCTAATTTTGATCGACTAGGACGATGTACTAAAGCTTTAATTTTTTTTCAGTTTTTTCAGTCAACGCTTTTGCTTCAAGATTTCGTTTTACCTTCCTTGAAAATTAAAGCTCACCTAATTCACACAATTTTCACTTCATTTTTTCTTAACTTTGTACCCAGATTTGCTGCTAAGCATGACTCTGGTTAAAAGTTTTTATTCTTTATATTTTTCTGTGGAGCTAAGCATGATTCTGGTTACAGCTTTATATTATTTCACTAAATTGATCTGGGTACATTATGGCATGGTTCATTTGACCAAATTTTGTTGTTACTTGAACTGATGAACACGAATTTCAAAGTGAATACGTGTGTTTGATTGATTGGATTTTGTAAGATTCCTTTGTAGAAGTATTTTAATCCCACGAACAGCATGATTCAACAAATAGCTTTGGGAATGGTATTGATTCTATTCTTGTTTGTTTATTCATATAAGAACTTTGATGCAACCTTCAGATTTTTTTTGAACCATGTAGTTATATATTTGGATTAGTTTATAGCACATCTGTTGCGGAAACACAGGTTGAGCAATTACTAATATTGCAACTACAGGAGAAATATAAATGTAGTGTTAAACAAATGTAAAGAAAAATAGGACACAATAATTTACGTGGTTCGGCTTAATGTTTACGTCCACAAGTAAAAACTAGAAGATAATTTTAGTAACAAATTGAATTTACAAAAGTGAGAAAAACTCACAAAACCCACAACCCCAAAACACCCACATGGAACCTCACTAGAACACTCAAGTGGAAGCTCTCTCAAATTCTCTCAAAGAACTCACTTGCAATTGCTCTCTATTTCTCTCAAATCGAAATTTGTCTTCAAATTTGCTTCTCCAAAATTGAATGCATGCATGGCAACAACCTGTCAAATATTTGTGCCACCAACCTCCAATTTGTCAAGAAAAAACGTGTGAAAATAAGCTTTGTGGGCTGACTTTTCAACAACATCAACCGTTGATTGTTGCATTTAGATATTTTTTGTTACTTCCGCTCTTAATTGCTTATTTTATGTTAGTTAAAGAGCAAACATTATACAAGTTCTTGATTGATTAGTGCTCCTTCGTATAACGGGTTCGTGACTGTTGTTCACTTTCTTATTTGACTTTGTTTATGCAGTTCTTGTAGCGAGATTGTGTCATTTGAATATTCAGATACTTCTGTAGCTGATGGCTTCGCCAGATATTGAGTCTCCCTAGCTTTGTGCCGCTGGTGAATCCTTCTGTGGGTCGTTTAATATACACGTGGAGGAGGGGAATGCAGCCGATATTTTACATGTGCTGGAAGTTCCCACCTCTTCTGTACCCTAAAACTGTAGTATACCCAAGCCACCCCCTCTCCCTATTAAACCCTGTACAAAAAGCAAATATCCCAGTAGATTTTTACATTGTAGTTTTGTTCCAAAGGAAACAAAGGATGTATGGGATAAGCTTTTCAAGGAAGGAAATGGTGCAGATGTCTATGCTGTTACCGAGGACAAATCCTGTATCCCAGTTCATTCCAGTATACTGGTTAGTTTATTGAACTTTACCTTACTTCTCTGTTAAAGTAGAGCTACACCGGGTTTTCTCAATGACAATTGCTTTAGTACTGTAAAGTAATTTCACTTCGGAGATGACCTTATGAATGTTAAATAGACGGTCCAGTGGCTAAGTTAGCAATTTTTGAACCTGCTTGAAGAGTTGGCATCTATTCAACATAAATATACAGTGTTTGGAATTACTCTGTTTATAAATGGATAGAAGAAATCCTGGGACCATTAATATTCAATTTCGATGTGAGAAAATTCCTGAAGTTAGAACTGTTATTTGTGCAGAGTATTGCCTCACCTGTGCTGGGGAATATTCTGCAGCAATCAAAGGTAAACAATGATTTCATATATATCAAAATTCCTGGGGTGCCTCATGAAGCTGTCTATGCATTCGTTCGTTTTCTCTATTCCTCCTGGTATGTATAAAAGACTACGTCCAATCAGAGTTTTGATTTTAAATATATTTTAGTTTGAAGAGCATACGGGGCAGTGATGAACACATTTGACGAGTTGGAATGGGGGATACGTTCAAGAGTTTTGTAACTAAACTGTTGCAGCTCAAAACTAACTGACTTTTTTCTTTTCACTTGATTAAATTCATGACAATATAAGAAAAGTTTTAGTGTACGAGCTTTAGTATAATTTTTCAAATAAAGCTTATTTTACTCTAGTTTTGTTAGTTGAGCTTTTACAAGTAAAATTTTTAAATAAAAAAGAATTAATTATTTGATTGTGAACAAAAGCTTTTATTAAAAATTATTACTTTAATAGGCAATTTCTTTTAAAATTATGTTATGAAATAAATGAAATAAAATTATCAAATAAGTAAATGATATTTTTAAAATTTTAACATTTTAAAAAGCTTTTCAACCTTTACTTTAAAAATTTCAGAATTTGAACTTTTGTTTGTAAAGGTAAAATAACTTAGTTAATCCTCAAAAACTCTACTAAAAAATTAACTAGCAACAATAATAAATTTAAAAGAGATTATGAAATTAAATAAATACTTATGATCATTGCATAAGCGATGCTAAACAAAGACTAAAAAATAAAAAAGAAATAATGAAAACGCAACAGATCAGCTTAGGGGGGACAAAATGAGTTTTACCTTCATTAAATACAAGAAATTTTTAAAAAAAAATCAGAAGCTCCACGCAGGGAGCAAGAAAAGTAGAGAACCAAAAGTTAACATAAATAATAGTTTAAAAAGCCATTAGCATCTCTAGAAAGAAAAAGTGAAGCTTATGCAAGAGGTGAAGACCACAAGCGAAAGAAAAGGTAAAGCATCTACATGAGGTAAAGATCACCAAATAAAGTCTGTACAATGAAGCTCAGGATTAACAATGACAATCTTGAGCAGTAATGCAACATCAAAAGAATTTATTCGGTTGGAATCAGAGAATGAATGTGATAATATTTGCTCCACGATTTCTTTCCACCGATTGACCATCGAGGCATATCAAGCAAGAATGTGTTGTTGTATTTGGAATATGCAGCTCACTTTTCAGCTCACTTTGCAATTGGACTGTATGCGCAAGCACGTATGGATTTGTCATTGTTTCTCCACGTATATAATATTCTTTTGGTGCCATTCTGAGGAATATCATTATGTAACACGTTCCGTTGGCTTATGAAAGCTTTCTAATTAATACACAATGATCTTTAAAACAGAGTAAGCCATGTTTCTTTTTTCTTTTTTTTTTTTCAGTTGACTTTGCGGAGCTTGCTTACACAATGAAGATCACAGAAAAACCCGACGTGTACAGTTTCGGAGTGTTACACTGGAAGTGATCAAGGGGATCCAAGAGATTTTCTTTCCTCAGTTTCGTCTTCATCTCCCAATATGAACATGCACGAGAGGCTGCTCTGCTATATCTATTGGTTTTTGCTAGACTAGTCATTATTATTTGAGTTTTAAATATATGCCTTCATTACTCATTGTTGCACAAGCTAATCGTACACATCATGCTATGTAGGCCTCAATTCGCAACAAAAGAATGTTAGTTGAAGACACACAACACAAAATAGAAAAATTTAGTTCGCAGGGCCACAAAAGACTAGCTACGTTTTTGTCCCAAAAAAAAAAAAAGAAAAAGAAAAGAAATAAGAAATAAACTGTTTGTACGGCCTCTGTAAACCAACTGCTTCCATGCCCCAATTTCGAAACTACCATTGATATAGAGCCATTATTCCATCTCTCGCCTAAAGCTTCGGGAGATAATGCTCAAAAATCTCCTTATCGCCATAGTTTTGCTACAAAAGCCAATAGAATTAACGATCCTTATAAATTATGAATTACATTCTAATCTAGTTGCATTATTTTGGATTAAAAAAAAAATCTTGCTTTGATCATCATACCGATTGGAAATATCAAACTCTAAGGCTCGTCATTAATTTGGACAAAATTTTAATTACATCTCAACTTCGTTAATAGAAGTACTTATCGTTGAAATATAATTAAAGTAGCAAGAGGCCATTTGAAGTGTAAAAGGAAAAGGAGAGAGAAGGTGTTAGAGTGCAATTTATGCACTAGTTTTGCATTGTTTACTTCCCTTAATATTGATGTTTTGCACTTAATAATAGTGATTTACTTGTGTTTTACTTTTGTAGGTGCAATTCTATTGATTAGTGATAAAATTGAGCTATAAGATGATGTTAAGGATGATTGTTCTCTTGGAGAAATTATGAGCAGCAGAAGAACTTTGTTGATAAGGCGTGGGCGCATGCTGTCAACTGCGAACCTGCAATTTTTAGTTTAACATATTTTATATTTTTGATTATTTTTGTAATTACAAATTTAATATTTTAGATATTAGTATTTTATTTTAAATAGAACTCTAAAAGAGAAGAGAGAGAGAGTATTTAAGGGAGGAATCTATTGTGAAAAAAATGGGGATTTGGATTGGAGGAAAAGAAATAAACCCTAGATCTAATTTTTCTCTTCTCTCTATGAAGAACTAAACTTATTTTTCTGGTTGAAGGATAATGAAGTTTTGATTCATCACTACTGTGAGATCTTTCTTATGTTTTAATTGTTTTATTACTTTTTGGGTATTTGTTTATTCTCTGAATTAGTTTCATGATTATGTTTGTTAATTAGGTAATTGGCCACTATTTAATTATCAACTTAATCTATTGTCAATTAAAGGATTCATCGTATGAAGATTTTAATGTTTGTGACAAATAACATAGCAGTGAGTTGTGTTATGAGAATAAACAATCTAATTTAAATGAATCATCATATGTGTTGATTAGGATTTGGGTCTCTCTGGTTTTTCAAGCTGTCAATTGATTAAATCCTATGATCGTATCTAGGGTTGTCTATTGATTAGGGAAATATCCAACGGTCGTACCTTGGTTATCGACTAGTTAAGGAGAGATTGGCTATTAGAGGGTCTCAATAGCTATAACCGGTCTATTCATAAGTAATAATAATCTATATTTGAATCAATGATCAGTAGTCGAATCAAGCTGAGTTAATTCCTTCAACTAGAGCTTTTTCCAATTTGAATTACAACTTTAATTTGCATTCTTATTATTTTAATTTGATTTTTATTATTGTCAACAATTCCCCCATTTTATGTTTTACATTTTAAAAGGATTTAAATAATTACCGATCTCTGTGGATACGACCCTGCTCAATCACTATATACAATTTATTTAGAGTAGGAATTTATTTTTGTTGGCTTCGACAACCATCAAATTTTGGTGCCGTTGCCGGGGATTGGTGTCATTTATTTAATCCTTTTTACATTTTACTTGGTGTATGGTTCGTTCTTCTCGTACAGGTGTTTGATCCTGAAATTGAGAAGACAGCTCACCAGTTGAGACAGCAGACGAAGTGAGCTAAGCAACGATCATTGTCGCCTTTGCTTTCTGAAATAGATACGGTGCCTAATTTAGTTGAATCATCTAGCGATTCAGAAGAACAAGTGATAGCCAAAAGAAAATTTTTGATAAGGCGTGCCCACGTCTTAACCAATAAGTACTTCTGTGATTTTTAAAGTAAAATGGTTTTAAGGCGTGCCCACGTGCTTATTAGAAAAGTACTTCTGAAATTCTTTGTGTCTCAAAGTGATTCATCACTAAAAAAAAAAAACTTTTATTTATTTATTTTTTCCTTCCTTCTTTTCTTTCTTTTATATATATATATATATATATATATATATATATATATATATATATATATATATATTTATTTATTTAAAAAAAACAAAAAAAAACAAAAATCAAAAATCAAAAATCACTGTTCACAAATCCCTAATTAAAAAAAAAATCATTGTTGATTATCTTTTTAACCCGCAGCAACCTGCAGCCGCAGCCCGCGTAGCAGCAGCAACCGTGCGAGAGCAGCAGCACTAGCGCGCAACGCAAGCTCCAGCCGAGCAGCAACGCAACGCAACCAGCCTACGCCTTGTATTCCAGCCGGGTAAATCGAAATCCGTGAGTGCAATCATTGTAACAATGCCGAAGAGGAAAGCATCTACTTCCAAGTCATCTAAAAAGACACCCGTCGCAAATAAATCTAAGATTGCCGCTCCCACTACGGTTCCATGGAACACAATTTCATATTCACGCCAAGCCGTGAGACAAAGATCGAAGCATGGAAAAGGCATGAGTGTTTTGCCACTTGCGGAATCCAATCTCGGAGGGTGCCTCGCATTCGCGAGTCAACAAGAGAAAGAGAGGTACAAAGATATTTCCACGCGCAAAATACTTCCAGCTAAGTATATTCATTACCCGACTCTTGAAAAATTAAATGTTAAGGATAATTTTGATTCTTTGATAGATAAGATTGGGTTGCGTAAATTTGTTGATGTTGATTGTTTGGGTTATGTTGAGTTGATTAGGGAGTTTTATGCTACTTTTCAATTTAATATGCCGAATGATTTTACTTTGCATACCCCGGATGTCATCAAGTTTAGGTTAATGGGACGAAATTTTTCACACTCTATCACAGATTTTAACCTAGCTTTAGGATTCATTGATGATGATTATTCTTCTAGTGATGCATATTTAGGAACAACTTGTGACTTTAGCGAAAATTTTGAGCCTTATGGTCTTTGGCGTAATTTATCTGTTGATCACAATGCCTATGACCCGAGTAAATCAAAGAGTTCTTTCTTACGTGATCCTGTTTTGAAATGTGTGTATCGATTCTTAGCATATAATTTTTTAGGCAAGAAAGATCACTCAGGAGTTTTCTCTAAAACTGAATTTTATTTTATCTGGTGCATGTTAAATGATGTGAGGCCTAATTTAGGTTTTTGGTTAGCGGAACAATTTCAAAGTGTGCTTAAACGGTATAGGACTTTATTTCTTAGTCTATACATTACTCTGTTAGCTATAAACCTATGTGTGCTTGATCCCAACAATAATGTTTTGCATCCTGCTTGCAAAAAGGAATTTTTGGATATGTCTGTGTTTGAAAGAACAGGTGTGGTCGAATTCAAGGAGAAGAGATTTCAGTTTACTGAACCAGGACCCACTCAACTTCTGGAGAAGCTTTACGCTAGGAGTGGTGCTACCTCTGATGACGAGTTAGACGACGACACTGCTGCCCCGCCAACTATTCCTTCTACATCCGCACCACCTTTGAGCATTCAGTTAGAGAAAATGGAGCACAAGCTGAACATGGAGCAGAATTTGGCCGCATACTTCGAGAGTGTGGGATTTACCCCACCATTTTCGCCAAGCCCATAGACGTTATGTGGATCAAAGCCCACAATTCAGGGAAGTTTCTTTTTGCCTTTAATCTTTTATCCTTACGCTTTAATTTTTATGTGAGCTTTGATTACCTTACATTAGGGACAATGTAAGTTCTTGGTGTGGGGGAGGGATTTTTGCATTATTGATGCCTGGAATTATTATTTTCACTCTACTCATCCTTAAATGATTTTTGAGTTAGTATGCTTCATATATTATTAATTTTCTTTTCCTTTCTCTCTCACTACTCTTTTCCCATCTATCTCAAATTATTCACATCTATTTTTTTTTCTATCATATTCTTTCATCACTCACATTTTATCTTTCAATTTTTTTTTACTACATACATCTTTCT
The DNA here is from genome assembly GCF_022201045.2 of Citrus sinensis. Taxonomy (NCBI): domain Eukaryota; kingdom Viridiplantae; phylum Streptophyta; class Magnoliopsida; order Sapindales; family Rutaceae; genus Citrus; species Citrus sinensis. The sequence goes on along the minus strand of NC_068558.1, from coordinate 35,171,382 downwards.
CGCTTATTATCTTTTTTATCTTTCCTTTTATATCTCACTCATACATTCTTCTCATTCTACACCACTATTGATGGTTGATTCATTTGAAGAGTGTACATGATTTGATGGCAAATTTACCAACTTTGTGAGGATTTGAGCCTATGAGCAACCACTTTGCTCTAATTATTTTTGTAATGTGAATATCAATCCTAATTTGTTTATTCTAGAACTTGCTTTATTATGCATGTTGAAGCCACATTATGAGATTTTATGCATTAAAATGATAAAGGCAAACCATTTACCATTTTTCTATTCTCGCATTTTCCTTTTTCTCTACCCGAAGACCTTTATTTGCTACCTTTGTTTGAGCCTTAACCATTACCCATCTAATTCTCTTCGTCTACTTAACCATTTTTCTTCTTTTTGAGCCTCAATTTAAGGAGATTTTTGGACTCATTGTGTGGATATATTTTGTTGCTTTTTCTACCTTGTATTGAAGTTTCTCAATTAGATCAACAAGCATTATGCTTGAATTAAATTGTGCAAGGTTCATTTCTTTTGTTTGATTCAAAAAAAAAAACAAAAAAAAGAAAAAAACAAAAAAAAGGAAAAAAAAAGAAAAAAAATCGAAAAAAAAATGTTTACATTCTTGGTGACTTGAGTAGAAATAAGCATTTTGATATCATAAGTTCATTCAATGAGTTCATTATTCTCATTTTGATCTCTTTTTCTTTCATAGACCTTTCTTTTTCATTTAACCTATTTAACCCCATTACAACCTTTTTAAGACCCTCAGATTTTTGCATTTTATTCATGTTTTGTGGATTGAGATGTGATATAATAGCAAGTTTATGGTAATAGCATTCTTTGATTTGATTTGAGTGCATAAATGATACCCTAAACACTTTGAATGCATGGAGTGAAGTTATTGAGAGGGCTATTAAATCTTGTTGCACTTGAATTTTGAATGGATCTTCTTGGTGGTTGAATGTTCTTATTCTATCTTATGAAATTCTATGCTTTAAAATCCTCATCTCTCGAATGTTGATCGACTTAATTTCTTGAGGTATGCTTGCTTAAAATTGTTTTTGGATGAGTTGAGATTGGAATTGAGTGGAGATTTGGGATTAGTCTTGAGTTATATGCTTAAGGACAAGCATCATCTTGGTGTGGGAGAATTTGTTAGAGTGCAATTTATGCACTAGTTTTGCATTGTTTACTTCCCTTAACATTGATGTTTTGCACTTAATAATAGTGATTTACTTGTGTTTTACTTTTGTAGGTGCAATTCTATTGATTAGTGATAAAATTGATCTATAAGATGATGTTTAAGGATGATTGTTCTCTTGGAGAAATTATGAGCGGCAGAAGAACTTTGTTGATAAGGCGTGGGCGCGTGCTGTCAACTGCGGACCTGCAATTTTTAGTTTAACGTATTTTATATTTTTGATTATTTTTGTAATTACGAATTTAATATTTTAGATATTAGTATTTTATTTTAAATAGAACTCTAAAAGAGAAGAGAGAGAGAGTATTTAAGGGAGGAATCTATTGTGAAAAAAAGGGGGATTTGGATTGGAGGAAAAGAAAGAAACCCTAGATCTAATTTTTCTTTTCTCTCAATGAAGAACTAAACTTATTTTTCTGGTTGAAGGATAATGAAGCTTTGATTCATCACTACTGTGAGATCTTTCTTATGTTTTAATTATTTTATTACTTTTTGGGTATTTGTTTATTCTCTGAATTAGTTTCATGATTATGTTTGTTAATTAGGTAATTGGCCACTATTTAATTATCAACTTAATCTATTGTCAATTAAAGGATTCATCGTATGAAGATTTTAATGTTTGTGACAAATAACATAGCAGTGAGTTGTGTTATGAGAATAAACAATCTAATTTAAATGAATCATCATATGTGTTGATTAGGATTTGGGTCTCTCTGGTTTTTCAAGCTGTCAATTGATTAAATCCTATGATCGTATCTAGGGTTGTCTATTGATTAGGGAAATATCCAACGGTCGTACCTTGGTTATCGACTAGTTAAGGAGAGATTGGCTATTAGAGGGTCTCAATAGCTATAACCGGTCTATTCATAAGTAATAATAATCTATATTTGAATCAATGATCAGTAGTCGAATCAAGCTGAGTTAATTCCTTCAACTAGAGCTTTCTCCAATTTGAATTACAACTTTAATTTGCATTCTTATTATTTTAATTTGATTTTTATTATTGTCAACAATTCCCCCATTTTATGTTTTACATTTTAAAAGGATTTAAATAATTATCGATCTCTGTGGACACGACCCTGCTCAATCACTATACACAATTTATTTAGAGTAGGAATTTATTTTTGTTGGCTTCGACAACCATCAGAAGGGTAGCTATAGATGGATAAGATATGGGTCAGAAGGAGTCAACATTTGATAAAACCTTTTGGGATTGTATCTAACAACATTTTTTTTCTCGGTTGGATCTCAGTGTTTATACAAAAGCAAAGATTTGGATGACTAAAATGTGACGCTATACTTATAAAGTAGAGAGATAGAGTTTATCACCAGTGTAACGTATACATGGTCTTTACACAATTCACCATGTGACAGTGAGATGATGATAAGGTAAATTATCAATTAACAACATGACAGTTTGTAGTAATGTTAGATCATATGATATGCTTATTGAGTTAATGGTCATGTTCGGTCCAATTGAATAAGTCTAAAGTAGTAGTAAAGTTGAATAAGCCTAAGTTAGTTGAGATATTATCAACTTAGTTTTTCAAGTATCCAGTTCTTGATTTGTTGAGATTATCTTGTTTCATTCCTGTTTCTCTTTTGTCTGGCTTGTATAAATAAGCCATTGTTGAATAATGAAGGCCTGAATCATTTTATCAAAGAAATACTTGTGTTACATCTTGGAGGGATTGGCTTCCTCGAATTGGCCAACTGTTAACGTTATCAAGTGTAAGGGCAAGATAGGAAGAGACAAGCAGAATAAAAATAGCTTGCCTGTACCATCACATGTGGTGAGCACATGTGAGGAGATGGAATGGGGCATATGTATGTTGAAGAGTTTCGTAACCAAAATTTTTGGGCTAAAAAACGACTGACTTTTTCATTTTTACTTGATGAAAACCGCGATAAACGAGAAGAACTTTTAGCGGGGGACAAAATGAGTTTTACGGCTCATTCAATACAAGAAACTAAAATATTGAAAAGCTTCACACAGGAAGCAGGAAAAGTAAGGAACCAAAAGTTAACAGAAACAATAGTCTGAAAAGCCAATAGCATCTCTAGAAAGAAAAGGCAAAGCTTCTACAAGAGGCGAAGACCACAAGTGAAAGAAAAGGTAAGGTATCTGCAAGAGGTGAGATTTGCAAGACAGTTTGTGTAATCTTATTATTCTCTGTGAAAGTGTGAGTGAGTCTATAACTCATTTTCGACAAAATATAATGACAATTAAGCTAAATAATTACGAATAATCCAAAGGGGTTGGAGGGTAAAATTGAAGGTGAACTGCCATTGAATAGTCAGAATCAATCACTAAAACAATTGCCATAACCTCAGCATAGTAATAATTAAAAAATAATTTCATGCGCATGTACAAAGAGGTGAACCCCCTCAAATGTAAACTTGAAAGTGTTTGCCACTGGATTAAATAATGGACAATTAATAGTTATTGTTAATGTTAAATTAAATGTTAAGAGAAAGGAATAGATTGGAAAAAAAAATTAAAAAATTAAGGATAATTTATAATTAATGCGGTCCTTGTCATTTAAGGAAAAATCAAGTAAGCCGTCAATAATTAATACTATTTTTCAAATAAGTTCTCTAGCCGTGTTTGACCATCCACCGTACTACAAAGTAAGCGAAAAAATCGACTTCTTTTTTTTTATTAAATAAGGGCTCACGAAGAGTTAATGCAACACTAAACGAGAGTGTGCAATCCCATAAGCATCATTACAAAGTAAATAAAAAATAGCAGGAGGAGGAAAAAGAAGAACATGCAAGCCTATGGGTGTAGTTAGGCTATAGGAAGCAAGGAAGTCCGCAGCACTATTTGCCTCTTTGTACACATGCTCCATGTGCACGATCTAGTCACGTGCTAATAATTCCCGAACAGCTTTGACAAGAATTGCATTTTCGTTGGCTGAAGGATGAGCCCTTTCCAAAAAATGCACTATGCTCTTATTATCCACTTCCAATTGAAGACGTCTAAAGCCATGATCCCAAGCCACTCTCAAGCCATGCAAAAGACCCCAAAGCTCAGCCGAGAGAACTGAACACATTCCAAGGTTAACAGTGAAGCCCATGAGCCAATTTCCATTGGAGTCTCAAATCAATCCACTAGCCCCAGCATATCCAGACCCCTTCCTGGCACCATCCGTATTTAACCTGTCACACGGCCAAATAGGAGCTTTCCACCTGATAAGTGTCTCCACTCGCTATTGTTTCCCAAGCAAAGGTTGGTGAATACAACGTAAAATCTTATGCGTTCGAGCCTTTATGTCTGTGGCTATAAAGCCACTCTCCCACGAGCCATGATTAAAGAGAACGTCATTCCTCCAAAACCATAATCTCCACACCGCTACTCCAAAACATACTCTCCAATACTCCTGAGATTCATCAAATTCATCTGTAGCCAATCAGTAAGAGAGCAAAGAAAAAAGCTAGGGGGATGATGGGTAGGCAAGAGATAAGACCATACCCTCCTAGCCATAACACAGTCGCGGAGAGTATGAAGAATATCCTCAACCGGCCCTCCACATCTATCACATTGAGTAGAAACAACCAAATGTCTCCTATGAAATTCCTTCCTCGTTTTCAACCGACCATGCAAGAGGAGCCAAAGAAAAACACGGATGCTATGGGGGCCCTTCCAACTCCAAGCCAAACGCCAAAAATTACGATCTGCATTGATAACAGGATCATCTAAAAGCTCATAAGCAGATTTTACAGAGAAAATTCCATTAGAGGAAACTCCCCAAAAGTAACTGTTAGCTCCGTGAGAAACTTTGGGAAGATGAATTGAAGCACTCTTTAAAAGGATATTATTAGGTAACAAGTGGCTAAACAAAGACCAATTCTAGTTTTTAGTTTCATCAACAAAATCAGCTACTCGCTTAAGTAACGTATTTGGAATTCGTTGTGTCACAAAGTCAGCCAAAGGGCTCGAAGTTGTCACCCAAGAATCCCACCAAAACCTAACCTTCTTCCAATCGCCAATGTTCCACCGCATTCCCACTCGAGTTTTCTCCCAAATGTTTCCCATTGCTTTCCAAAAATGAGACCCATATCGAGTAGGCAGGTTTGTAAGAACCTCATCCAATTTAATCCCATACTTAGTTAGCAATACTTGATTACTAAGCTCGGTTGGTTCAGTGATTAACTGCCAAGTGTTCTTCATAAGGAGGGCATGATTCATGATATTCAGCTTCTTGAAACCGTGGCCCCCTTTGCATTTTGGAGTGCAAATCGTATCCTCATTAACCAAACTCATTTTTTGATGCTCAGCCGAACCACTCCAAATAAAGCGCCGACATAACTGATCAATCTTCATTTTTATACTTCGTGGCAGGTTTGTGGTTTGCATTGCGTACACATGAATAGCTTGTAAAACTGATTGCGCCAAAGTGATGCGTCCCACTAAGATCAAGTGAGAAGCATTCCACCCAGAAAGTCGTTGATCAACCTTATCAATAATACTTTGGTAGGTTTGCCTCGACATCCGATTATGGCATAAAGGGATCCCCAAATACTTCCCCAAAGTGCCAGTGACTGACTGAATAACCTAGATCAGAGCCAATTTTGGAAGCCTTCATGACTGATATATTAGTAGAAAAATAAACCAAGGTTTGGATTTATTAACCTTGGCTCCCGAGCTAGCAGAAAAATCCTCTACAAACTTATTAATAATTATAGCCTGCTGGTTAGAAGCCTCCGATAGCAACAATAGATCATCTGCGAAAAATAAATGACTTAAAGGGGTTCCCATTCTCGCTAATCGAATTGGTTTCCAATGACCTTGTTGAATCGATTTAGAAATCCCATGGCTGAGGTGTTCTATACAAAGCACAAAGATATACGGTGAAAGTGGATCACCCTGTCAAACACCCCTTCCTAGACGAAATCCAGAAGTAAGCTCACCATTCCAGAGCACATTCATCGTGGCCATAGTGATGCACTCCATGATGAGATTAATAAGCATAGTCGGTAAGTTCAGCTCCTGAAGAGTTTTGTGAATAAAAGACCAGTTCAGCCTATCATATGCTTTCTCTAAATCCACCTTTATTGCCATAAAACCTTTGCACCCTTTTTTCCTCCACATGGAATGGATAATCTCCTGTGTAACTATAATATTTTCAGTGATATGGCGGCCAGGTACAAAGCTAGTTTGATGGGGTCCAATCAAATCAGGGAGCAACTCCTGCAATCTATTAGCTATAATTTTTGTGATTGTTTTATACGTCACCGTACAGAGGTTGATAGGACGATACATCCTAAAAGAAATTGGTTGCTCCTTCTTTGGAATGAGAACCAACACGATTCTGTTAACTTCAGCAGTAATAGATTGAGTTTGAAAAGCCTCCTTGATTGCCTTACAAAAGGACTCCCCCCCACAATATGCCATTGAGTCTGATAAAAAATCGCATGCAGACCATCTACTTCTGGCGCCTTAAGTGGGCTCATATTGAAAACTGCATGCTGAATTTCATTTTCCTCAATCTCTGTAGCTAGGGATTCCAATCTAGAGTCATCAATTCGCAGAAAAGCACCACAAACCTAATAAGGCATATACATCCCTTGCTTCGAAGTAGAAAGGTTAAAGAAAAAGTTGGTAGCCTGTTGTTTGATAACATCCATGTCATAGAGCCACCGACCATCCTCTGCCTTAATTGCATCTATCCTATTATGGCGTCGTCTAGTAATTGTTTTTTTATGGAAATATGTAGTATTTCGATCACCAAACAAAATCCAATCCCTTCTCGACTTCTGTAACCACAACAGCTCCTCCTGCATCAAAACCTCCTCCAGCTCTCTTTTAAGCTTAGCCTTAAGGCGATATAAACTACGGAGAGGTCGCCGTTCTAGAGCTCTTAGAACTCCTCCAATCCTGGCCAGCAAAACCTTCTTCCTTTGGAAAATATTCCCAAAGCTATTCTTATTCCAGTGCTGCACCTGTTGGATAAACTCCAAAGCCGCCCGATAATAAGGCATTTCATTATTCCAATGAGTCTTCATAAAATCTGTAAACCTCGAATCTATCAACCAAGCAGCCATGAAACGAAAAAGCTTTGGAGATTTATTATTTCGGGAACTTTGATCAAATCTAATTAGGATAGGGGCGATGATTAGATGCAACTTTTGGAAAATGTAAAACCCAGGCATTAGGATTCTGTAAAAACCAGGCCTTATTACAAACAACTCGATCAAGGCGCTTTGAAAGGGAGCCACGTGACCATGTGTATCTGGGGCCCTTAAATTTCAAGTCATGAAGCCCATTATTGTGAAACCATTTACTGAAATTTTTGCAAACACCGCTTGCCGTAGAAGACCCCCTAATCTTCTCTTCTGGAAATAGGATCGAGTAAAAATCACCTCCAACAATCCAAGGATCATTGGTGATAGTAGCCAGGTGATTAAGGTGATCCCAAAGCTCACGGCGGATAACCGAAACTGGACTAGCATACACCACAGTAATCCATGATATCAATACATTGTTATGCTGCAGCTTAAGATGAATAAATTGCTTGTGATTAAAAGTAATCTCTACATGAAACTGATCCCTCCATAGCAGCCATATTCCACCCGAAAAACCTACTGCTTCCACTTTATGAGATTGATCAAAACCACTCGCCTGAATGAAGTTGTCTGCTTTCCGCCCACTAATTCGCGGTTCCATAACCACCACTATAGTCGGCTTATAACTTTGAATAATGGTCTTAAAGGTTTGTCTAAAAGAATGGGAAGCCGCTCCCTGAATATTCCAAAACAGTACCGACATCATCGTAATTAAATATACACATAGAGGTAAATGATCCTTATACCTACTGCCCATGAACCTGCTGTACGCATGCTCTGGGCGTTTCCTCCACCATTGACTCTTCACCTTCAGACATGGCTTCTTTTATAGCATCAGCTTATGTTAAACCAAGTTCCCTGGTAATATTATCAACACCTCCATCATCAAAACCACCCATGGCGTCAGGGGGGTCATTTAGATTAGGAGAATGTGGATTTTGAATTTCCTGTAGCTCATCATCAGCCAAAGTGTTATTAGCAAAGTTATATTCCACAAGTGTACTCAGCTGAGGCAAGCGAAACACCACAGTATGTCTGGTTGGGTCTAAAGTGGTTGGAACGGTAGTTGTAACATGGCCAGCGGACTTGCCATGGGTAAAAGGGCAAGGGATGAGGCTAGGGTTTGCATGCATTATATTGTTTACGTCGTTTTTATGGCTAGTCGATGGTACATGGGAGATATCAACTATTTGAAAGGGTTTCGTGGATGGGAAGGCCTCAGGTAGGTTCTGTATAACAACTGCGGCTTTTTTCCTTGGCTTTGGCTGGTATTGTCTCATGGTTAGCTTTGCTGGTGGTAGCTTGGAATTGTAGATATGTGTCGGGCAAAGCATGAAGTTCTGGGATTACACGATTAAAAGTCTCCTCATGAATTTGTTCTAATACTTGAAATCTTGATACAATATTTCCTTGGATTGATCTATTCCGATTTGGCTCCCCCACAGTTTTCTTACCACTTGCTAGTTTACGCCCCTCCTGGAGGCAACCATCCAAGGTCCAAAAGGTTCAAAGTGGGTATCCGCAGACCTTCCATCCTCCTGTGCAACATGCACATCTCCTCGTTGGCTGTCTTTTCCCGAAGTCTCTTCTCCTCCAAATTGCCCATCGTTAATGTTCTCACTGCAGTCCCCACTGTTGTGACCATATATGCCACACTTAAAACAAATGACTGGTAACCCTTCATATTCAATCTTCTGAACCCTTCCATTCAGTTCAACTTGAGAGACTTGAGGTTTTGTAAGAGAAATCCTAACAGCAATTCTTGCGAATTTACCTCTTGTCGACGATTCTATATTGTCATCAAGTTTGATAACTTCTCCAACTAATTGGCCGATTTTGTAAAGGGTTTTCTAGTGGTATAAGTGGAGGGCTAAGCCTGGTAATCGAATCTAGACATTGACATATTCAAAGTCCGTAACTTTGCTATCGAAATCAGGCGTCCATTGTTGCACAGTTAGATAATGGCCTAAAATGATCCATGGACCTCTTGTCAAAGCATCCAAGGCGTCCCCTCCATTGCGAAATCGTACCAAGAAATAGTTATTCTCCAAGTCAATCATCGAATAACCCATAGAAGGTTTCCACATGTTAGCCAGTCGAGCACAAAGAGCCTTATAACTAATATTCCTTACTAACAGCTTTACCACAACCAAGTTCTTCCATGGTTGAATGAGTTTCTCTTGTATCCTGGCCGAGAAACTTATAGATGGCATTACTCCATCATGATTCTCAATCACATCACCCTCCTCAAACTCCCAGTCTGCTTCACTTCCACCAATCCCAGCCGCCCTATATTGTGAATCGCCCACTAGGGTTTCCTTGTAAGTCACCAGCGGCGGATTGTCCTCATCCGTGCCTTCTTCCCTCATCCGAGCTTTTTTCGTTGAACGCGTCGCCTACAACGGCGGTGAAAAAACCCTCACGAAACTAGGGTTTTTACCTCCTCCCATGTTGTCGGAGCTTCCTAACATTTCAGAGCTTCCTAACAACGAAAGATTAATTTTCATTACTCATTCTCATTGCAACGCATAAAAAAAAAAAAATCTACTTCTTAGCAGCCCACTTCTATGATGCAATTAATTTCATCCATTCGTTGATTCGCGCGCTGGTAGTTAGGCAAGTTCATTTGTTGGCTGGAGAAGTTTGATATTTTTGGTACCAAATATATACATATGTGTGTGTGTGTGTGTGTGTGTTTCCTTTAATTTGTGAATTTGGTTTTACTTCTGATCAGGTGTGCGAAACAGAAACAACGGCGTTTATTACAGAAATATTTCTAATTTGCAGTATGGAAAGCTTGGAGATGTTAAATCTCTCCCAAAATAATCTGTCAGGTTCAATTCTAAGTAACTTTGAAGGACTGCATGGCTTGTCACTGGTTGATGCATCTCCTACATTGAATTGCAGGGCCCAATTCCAGTTGACAGATATACAGCCAGAAAATAAATAAACTCCATATGGACAAACTTGACACTCCCGTGGCCACGTATGTTCCAAAATCTACTTTTAGCCATAATTTTGATATAAATTATGAATTACATCCGAATCTAGTTGCATAATTTTTAATTGGCATAAAATTTTATATCTCAGCTTTCTAAAAATTTACTTACCATTGAAATATAAAGTGGCCAGAGGACATGCCGAGCGTTAAAATGAAAAGAGAGAGAAGAGTAGTGGATAAGATACGGGTTAGGAGTCAAAATTTGATGAACTTTTTTGGATTGTATCTCACAAGTCACAACTTTTTATCCTTTTCCCTGTTTGGATCTCAGTGTTTATATAAGGCAAAGATTCGATGACTAAAACATGACGCTATTTATATAATATAGAGATATAGATTTATGGGTTCTGATCTAGTGGGTCACGTGTGAAGGCCCACGTATCCATAAGATGAGCGATGGTGTCTACCAGATTAGTTCTCTGGAGTTTAGATCACCGGGGTAACACAGACATTGACTAGGCATTGACTCCTTCACTTCTCAATTGCTCTTTTGCTTCCGCTGTAATTGTTTTCTGCAACGTCGTTAAATTATATATGAGTGTTTGATAACCTTTTCAATTTTAATCATCCCAACATTTGAGTCTTAATTAATGTAGCAATTATCAATTGAATGGTAGAATTGAATAAGAAGTAATTTTTTACTCATCATCCAATAGATGAGTGGCATATAGATGATGATTTTTTTTTTTTTTTTTGTAAAGAAAAAGAACTAGGCAATTGCAGAAGAAACATGCTCGAAGCAGGTGAAGAAGATAAATGTCATTAGTATTTTATGCATAAACATGAAGATCAAGCGACATTGGTTGATGGGTGTAAGAATAAAATGAGAACTATTTTGGTATTTATGAGAGTATTCATAATAAAAAGCGATTTTTCGAAATTTATAAATGTGTGCACTTAGTAAGAGTGTTCAGAAGTATATTATAGAGGGCAAGTTGCCACACCCTTATGTTAAACTCTTACCTAACATGACTTTTTTTTTTTGTCTGAACCACGAGGTGGTCTTGAGTGGGCCCCAACTGTGGGAGATCCCTTTAAGCCTATACCACAACCCAGACTAATCCATACTCGCACCGGGTCAACCCGTAAGGGGTAAAGTGCTGACCAATGTGGTGACTCCATACGAGAGCGGGGCTTGAACCCTTGACCTCTCTTAAGGAGTGAGAGTGCCGAACCACTCACACCAACCAACTTTGGTTACCTAACATGACTTTAATGATATTACCTTTAGTTTGAAATTATCGCATTACAACAATTATTTACGTCCTAGCTCTTCAGCAAGAATTGTTTTTTTTACCTTATTCTGCTTGAATACATGACAAATATCCTTGCGATGCCATAATCTGCTACGTTTCCCAAGTTCTTTGCAGATTCTTGACGAACAATCTCTCGTCCCATTTCTTGCAATAAATCATGCATTTGTAACGTGTTGATATGTTCAGATATTGTAATGAGGGATTTATCAACGAGGATACTCAGTCCATGAGTCACGTTGTAATGACGATGATGTAGTAACGTTGCCACGCGATCTTTATATTCTCCCTTGGAGAAACATGCAATATCGAAAAACAAACTTTTCTCCTCTGAATTAAGTTCCTCATAACTAATTCTCAGCACCTTATAAATGTGATTGACGTAAAAAATTTGTTTTAAATTATCTAATACATTCTCCCAATCTGTTTATTTGCTTTTCTGATGAAGGGAGGAACCCAAGACTTCGAGAGCTAAAGGATCACCCTCGGTATATCGTACTACCTTCTTCGACAATACATTAAGATCATCCTAAGGGCAATGATTTTGTCTAAAGGCATATTTATAAAACAGTTGAAGCTCTTCACCATGGTTAAGTCTCTTAACCTCATATACATGTTCGTCTTTTTCACTCCCCTTTTATGAAGTACTTGTTTGTCTCTAGTGGTGACAACAATTTAACTTCCAGGACAAAACCCATCAAGCCATCCAACTAAATATTGTAGTTGTTCAAATTCTCTGACATCATCAAGAACAATGAGAATCTTAGTACTTTTGAGCTTCTCTAGAGTGTACGCTGGTATGTTAGGGCCTCCCATTTCAAGTCTTGCTCCTAATAATAGAGAAAGAACTTGTTTGTGTACGTAGATGCACTAATGCAACACCACTTTCTATTTCTTCTCTGACATTTTCTATGAAGCACTTCCCTTCGAACTAATTAGAAATCTGGTTAAAAAGAGCTTTAGCAAGGGTTAATATGTATTAAGGTAAGCCTGTCTAGTAAACTATGTTGGAACATACTCGTCAATTGCATGTCTTGCATATCCAATGACAGCCATCGCATGTTGACAAGGGAGGCCGGCAATTTCCTAATAATCGCAATCACACGTTCTGGTCTCTAACTTCACCACAAGCCTCCTAGATGGATTGAAAATTCAGATAACTAGAAGTTTGTATAATTATTTTTTATGTAATCTTACTTTTTTTGTCTACCTATCTTTCAAAACTTTAGGTGTCAGCTGTCTTTTCCAGGTGGCTACCTCATTTCTTCCCTCTGTAAACTATTTCATAAGTCTACATATGATTTTTTTCAACCATTATCAAGCAAGGTTAAGCAAGGTTTATCTTGGTAAGGTAATATCCATCAGTTGAAGCACTCCAATGCATTGTTGTCAATATGTTCTATCATGTAATTTTTGTTATATATGTGCATCGACCAATTATAAGCATGTAGTTCTCTTTCTAACCACTCAAATGCAGCTTTTTTTTCAACTTTTATCTCTGCCATTGCCTTATCGAAATCATGCTTGTTACAGCTCTTAGTAGCTTTCCAAAATAGTTGTTTCAACTATGCACCAACATATGACTTGGAAAAATTAGCATAAACATGCCTAAAACATGCCCTATGATAAGTAGTAGGCAATGTGTTTGAAATTGCATTAATTAGCCTATTTTATCTGTCACTGGTAAAAGTCACTTGCCTTCCATTAATAAATTTTTAATATTCAAAGAAATAATTAACTTTAAATAAGCTCTATAATAAATATAAATTAAAATTAAAATAACAATATATATATATATATAATAAGATAAAATTTATAAAATATTTTGAATATTAAAAAAATTATTTTAACATTATTAATCTGTCATATTCTTTCAATAATATTAAAATAAGGAAAATTATTATTGCACCATCTTTATTTTGCCTTATGTTCATCCAACCACTACAAAATTTTAACATGTACTTTGTACCACCTTTCTTTTCACATTTGTATCAACTAGCCACTTTTGCATTAACACTATTAAATAATTTTAATAAAATGACAATTTTACCCCCAAATAAATTAAAAGATTATTTTATCTTATAAAAAATTTTAAAATTAAAAATTATAATCATAAAAATATCCCTAAATTTAATACAAAATAATCCCAAATAGAGGTGCTCAACTGATTTTTACTAAATTTAGATTTTAAAAAAATTTATTAATTATTTTTATTAAAAATTATAATTTTACAAAATTTTAATAAAAATAAATGAATTTATTTATTAAAAAATTATGATTTTGTAAAATTTTATTAAAGTAACTGAATTTATTTCTTAAAAGAATAAATCCTAAAATTTTAATAATTTAGGGGATTTTTATTAAATCCAAAAATTTTGCAATTATTTTTATAATTATAATTTTATATTAAAATAATTTTTATTAAAAAGAAATTTTCTAATTTTGGGATTTATTTTTATTAAATTTAGGGATATTTTTATCATTATATTTTTTATTTTTTAAAGTTTTTATAAAATAAAATGATCTTTTAATTTATTTGGGGGTAAAATTGTTATTTTATTAAAATTATTTAATATTGTTAATGTAAAAGTGACTAGGTGATACAAATGTGAAAAGAAAGGTGGTGCAAAGTACATCTTAGAATTTTGTAGTGGTTGGATGAAAATAAGGCAAAATAAAAGTGATGTAATGATAATTTCCCTTAAAATAATTATATCTAACATTCACAGTATTTTTTAAAATTTATATTATTTTATTTTCAATATTTTTTTTAATTATGTCTACATTAGTATAAATCTTAAATTTTTGGATAAACAGATTTTAGTATTAATAAAATCCATCAGGATAGACTAATAATAAATTAATATTAAAATAAATTTTCATTATATACATTATTTTGTTAATTATACTTATTGTAATATTTTATTTGCATCATATGCTATTTATTTATTATTTTTATCTTATTACTATTTTTATATTTATTTGAGTTGTTTTAATCAAAGAGCGTTATAGTTATTTATGAAATTAGGGGATTTGTATGATTATTTATGATACTAAGGCAGTTTACATGATCATTTAAGCAAATCTCGAGGTGTGAGTGGCATTTTTCCTAAAGAAATTTCTTAATAATTTTACATCAATAATGAAAGGGGTTCAGGCATTTTTACTAATTGATCAATTTTTAAATACAATATTCGTCGAATAATTTTCATCACGTGTAGGGATGGCAATGGGGAGGGGAGGGGAGGGGACCAATCTCTCCATACCCATCCCCAATATTTTGCATATGTCCCCGTCCCCTCCCCGTCCCCGTCAGAATTGCTTGAGAGAATCTTCATCCCCTCCCCGAATAATAACAGGGGATCCCCGAGGGTCCCCGATCCCCGAATAACTAATAGTCTAATACATTTTTTTATTTTTGATTTTAAATTAATCATATTAAAATAAAAAATTCAGATAAAAATAAAGTTCAAAATATATCTTACATTAATATTGATCCATTACAAAGTCACATTCAAAATATAAATTATTAAAATAATTATCTTTGTCAATGACTCAATCTTCATAATCCTACAATAAAAAAAAATTATTTTTATATCGGCAATAAAATAAATGAAATAAATGTAAATACTTAATTAATATTTTTAATAAAACTATTTACCTCCTGCTCGTCCTGCTCCTCCTGTTCTTCCTCAAGAAATGTGGCAAATTGAGAGATAGCCTCAGATTTCAAACCTAAAACAATGAAAATGATATAAGTAACGTAACTTATAAGTGCAAATATTAATAAATGTATAATATAATTACAATGAAAATAAACTCATACTGCTATTGTAAGCTCGTAACCAACTTTGACAGCACATTAAGGCCTCCAATGTGCTTGGATGAAGTTTGTTACGGTATGGACTCACAACTCTACCACTGGTGCTAAAAGCTGATTCAGAAGCAACTAATTGGAATTGCCAAAATATCTCTAGCAATTCAAGCTAATGTAGGATACCTATTAGCATTTGTCTTCCACCAACTCAAAATATTAAAATCTTCCATCCGGGGTATAACTTTCTCATCCAAATATTAATCTAATTTATCTGCAACAACTGCACAATCTCCATTGTTTACATAATCATCAAAACCTGTCATCCATTTGGTTGCTTTCTTATAAGAATCCCCTGTAGATCTAGTAGAAGAACTACTACCAGTATAATCAAAGCAATAAACAGTTGGTGAAAACTTCAATTAATACTCTTCAACTAATTCCCGGCAAAGGGTGACCACTTTCCCAACATACAACTATTTTGATATTTATTATTTTTAACAATATTTTATAATTTTTTTATTTATTTATTAGTAATTTTAAAAATAAAAATAAAATTAAAAATTAAAATGGGGAAATGGCTAGGGGATAGGGATTCCACCTCATCCCCGTCCCCTCCCCGAATAAAAAATTGGGTAAAAAATTTTCCCCGTCCCCTCCCCGAATAAAAAATTGGGTATAAAATTATCCTCGTACCCTCCCCGAATGGGAAAAATCCCCGAGGGTACCCGTCCCCGTGGGGATTTTTGCCATCCCTAATCACGTGGGACCGCTTACTAATTAAATTTGATTTTATATTTTTTTATCTAACTAATATTTTTTGTACCCTGAGTTTGGTTCAAGGAGCTTATATTCATATCATTACTATTCTTAGATGTATAAATGATATTAACACTAAGAATTTCAACATTTGATGTATAAATGATATTAACACTAAGAATTTCAACATTTGAGTTCCAGTTTATTAGTATGGATACTTGTTAGTTACTGTCACGTCATGTTAAAAGAGGGGAAAAAAAAAAAACCAACTTGTTGTCGTTACTCGATGGATGAGCTAAGAGTTACCTCATATTCGTAGAATCCCATCCGGATATATTGGATGCTTCAGTCAAAGCACCGCTCCATTTGTGAACTTTTTCTGGCAGCTCCTTGAACTGTTTTTCAAGCTTAACAAAAGCATCCCCAAAACTTCCAGTTTGGTTCCGAACATCCGATGGATGAACATGATAGAAAACTGGAACAACCATTTGGCCACTAAGGTTCTTGCTTTCAAGAATCTTGACAAGTTCATCCAAGCACCACTTCGAAGAAGCATAGTTCTTTGAGAAAATGACTACGGAAATCTTTGAGCCTTCAATTGCATTCAAAAGAGCAAGCGAAATCTCGTCTCCCCTATTAGCTTCCTCATCAATGAAGATTTTAATTCTTTTTCGACGCAAAGCAGCAAATAGATGGCTAGTGAAGTTATCACGAGTATCCTCCCCTCTGAAACTTAAGAAGACATCATATCTGCCTTTTGTAGCAAGCGAAGAAGAAGCCATGAAGGAAAATTTTTCAGATGCTATGACAGAAAAAATAGATTCTTCAGAGTGTAGTTGTACGAATAAAATATGCCCAAGTTTGAATATATAGAGCGTTGAAATGGCAATACAAATTAAGCAGTCAAGTCAAGTCAAGATCTTTTTCAAAATTTCCTGTAACTTTTCACACATCAAACTGGAGGTCTAAGTCAAGATGAATTTATAAACATCTAGAAAATGACTAAATATTTTTTGCAATTAATACCAGCCAAGAATGAAAATTATTGACTACTTAATTCAGTATTGTTGTTGTTATCAAGCCAGCCATTGAAAAATCTTGTTTATGTTAAACACATCATAAACTATAAATTTTTTTGATCCTTATAAAAAGATAGACAATAATTTAAATATTTACAGAAAGAAAGGAACTTTTGACAGTGGAAACACAGAATGATAGTAGTCAAAGTCGAGTCCCACCACCGACCAAAAAAAAATCAAAAGTTAAAGTTGTATAGCATCCCAAATTGATTTTTGATAGGAATCATTATTTTTTTAATAAAAAAAATTTTGATTAAAAAGATTACGATATCGAGTTAATTTTATTAGATATGAACTTAGTGTACGTGTTCTCTCCTTCAGAAAAATTATATATGGTTATTAACTAATAAGGGATTCTTCTAAAAGATAAACAACGATTCTGTTGAAACAGTTATGGCGATTTCATCACGAGCTCTCTAGGCCACTTTCTTCGCATTTTTGAAATGGCCATTTTGCCATTTGGAAGCAATAGTTAAGCCTTCCGTAAATGCTCCCTGACTTAATTTCATGCATGATGGCATGCAAGATAAATTCGGCTCCATTATTCATCACGTTGGCGACTATCGTGTTCATTTGATGGCTTATAAAAGTCAAGATTATCAAGCTCAAATGGAGGCTATTTCAGGGGAGTTGGTCCCGAATTATTTGAAAATTGAAGGCTCACTTTCACTATAAATATAGAGAGGTCTTGGAAGAAAGGGGCATTGGAGCGTGAGTGAAGTTCTCTAACAATTTGAGAACTTTGAGTGTTTTGTGAGAAGTAATTCTTTAGCATTTGACAGAGTTGAAGTGTTTTTGAGTGTTTTGTGAGTTTGGGACTATTTGGGTTTTGGATTGTGAGATAAATATTATAATACTTATATTCTCTATTTTTATAGTAAAATATTCTTCTTTGTCCTTACCCATTTACATAGGATAAAAAGCCGAAACATATATATCATTGTGCATTTTGTTTGATTATTTCTATTTTTCTCTATCACCTCATTAATATTGCCAGACAATCTGGGATTGTCACAACAAACGGACTCATTGACAAAATAAAACTTTTAGAAATACTAGAACAAGTAAGATGCCAATAACTCCTTATCCATATGGTGGAGGGTTCGACTTACGAGTCTCTCCATGGTTATAGGCATAAAAATTCCCCACAGACAGAAAAAAAGAAGAGAAAACCAAAATCCAAAATATATATAAAAAAAGACGACTCACGTCCACTCAAGAGAAGCAATTCATTTTCATGCTTAAAGTAACTGCCTATAAGCAGTGGAAAATTTAACTGGCACTATTCATTCTATATTCGATAACAATTTCACATTTTTTCCAAATTTCTCTCATGTTATGAGGCAGTTTAGGGTTGCGGTGACTGATTAAATAAGCTGCTTCTGTTGTGTGGATGAAATAAACTGCTGATTAAAAAAGTAGCTTGGTATTTGGTAAACTGTGCTGTTACGGTTGCTTGAGTTTAAAAAGTAGTGTACATGCGTTGGTAAATTTTATTACGAAAGTAGTATTTTATTATATAATAACAAAAATAGACATTATCTTAGATTACCTTTTATCTTTTAGGGTATGTTTAATAATGTTTAGACATGTCTTTTTCTTTTTAAAATACATAAAATTGCATAAAGTAAAAAAAAAAAAACTCATATAGAATCTAATGAACTTCATAATTTGTTACATAAAATATAATAAAAATTTATACTAATACATAATCCAAATAAAATACAAAAGTAATATGCATTACATTCATATTAAAGTTATTGCAATAAGCACCTTGTATATAGAAAAAAAAATGATTGAATGTTAAAATCAATAGTTATGAAATTGATTTTAAAAGTAATGGTTAAATTCCATGTGAAATTGTTCATAGTTCAAATAAAATTTATGTAATCATACGCAAGTTTTATTAAATTTTATAATAGAAAATAAAAGTAAAGTATAAAAAATATAAATTTACTGGATCAAAACTTGATAATTGTAAGGGTAATTTGATTATATTGGTAATATGATATCTTGTGGTTTATATATTAGGTGCATGAAAAAATAAGACATAATTATCTTTTTGTTGAAATATTAAGGTTATAAAAAGAATTTAATTTAAAAAGGAGTGGTGACTTATTTAATAAGTTGCTCATGAAAAATAACCTTCTACTTGCTTTTAAAAGCTATTGTTAAAATAGAAAAAATTATAAAATAAGTAGATTTTACAAAGTTTACCAAACACTATATTTGTCAAAAATTATGAAATAAACAGCTTATTGAATTTCAACCTCAATCCCAAACGGAGCCTATATCTTCTTTTATCAACTAAACACTTGATTTGAGCATTAGATTGCCTTTTTTTGGCGGACGACACAGATGGTTTGTAGTTCTAAGTCTACATATCAAAGAAGAAAACAAGGAATATTTGAAGACACTCTTGATTATCTCAATCTATCTTAGTCTTGTGTAATTTAAATAATAATATCCATCGATTTCATATTTGATGAAATCAACTACAGTTAAAGCAAAATCATGTATGATAATACAGTCCCATTACTTTATGATTTAATCTTTTGGCCTCATAGTGCAAATAAAAAGATGTGGTTGAAGAGGTCTCTTTCTTGAATGCTCTCTTTCTCTCCGAAAGAGAACAAAAGAATGGAGTAGATTTTGAGCTTTAATGGCTCTATTTCTCACTCTTTGAACTGAGTGATTAGTTCTGTTATTTCTTAGAGTATGGTAGTAGGGGAGTGCATTTATAAAAATGAGAGACTGTAAAGAGTTCTGGAATCTCAGGGAAGTAAATAGGTGGAGTTAGGTGTGGGTCAATAACAATGGATACAGAGGAGTTAATACGGAAATGCAAAGCTATCTCCATACGAGACGGCCATGAAAGAAAACTTTTGCTTCGAGGTGGAACTCAAGGGCAAGGGGGACGCATAATGGCAAACTCGTTAGTGGGCAAAGTTTTGTTGGCTCGAAGCATACATATAGAAGGAATCAAAACCGCCTTAGCACAAGCATGGAGAACAATAAAAGAGGTGAAAGTTGAAAGCTTGGGCAACAATATCTTCCTTTTTAAGTTTGGTCTGGAAACAGATAAAAAAAAGGTGATGGCAGGAGGACCTTGGCACTCTGACAGATCTTTGATTGTATTAAAGGAACCTAGTGGGATTGGAAATATGAGAAAGGAGGAATTCACGCATGCAGCTTTCTGGGTGCAAATTCATAATATGCCTATAGTATGTATGGATCGAGAAAACGTTCAAAAACTAGGGGAGCTGATAGGAGAGGTTATGGAAGTAGAAACAGATGAGGATGGGGAATGCATTGGTTCATATGCGAGAATCAGAATTTCCATCAACATTAAAAAACCATTAGAAAAAATGGTCTTCTTGGAGTTGGATGATAACGATGAGGTGGAATTGCCGGTCTTGTACGAACGACTTCCAGACTTCTGCTTCTGTTGTGGTACTATTGGGCATCAGTTCAAAGAATGTGCTTTATATGAAGGGCAATCAAAAGAAAATCTGCCTTACGGGGTTTATATAAGGGCACTATCAAAAGCAGAAAAAACCAGAATAAATCGCGGAAGAGACAAATGGAATTGGAGGGGGGAGCAGCAAAATCATGGCTTCACGGAGCAAGAGAGCCAGAGGAGAAGCCAGCCACATCAGAATGGCCTAGATCCAGATGGAAACGAATTCGGGTCAAATAAACCAAATCCGGGTGAGAAGGAAAGCCAAACAGAAAAGACAGGTGAGCAATTAATGCAAATGATGTTGGAACCAAGGAAGCAGTATGACACTATGCAGAAGCAACCCAGCATAGCTACTGCTGCAAACATAGCTGACAGCCCAAGTGGCTATGGGAAACAGAGAGAAGAAGCGGGAAATGAAAATAGGGAGGGAGCCAATTTGAGAGTGGCAGCAACTTTGGAGTCAAATACAATTTCTAGTCAAAGCCCCAGGCAAAAGGAAGTGGTAGATGAGAGGCGGGGAACAAAAAATGCTGGGCCCAAGCGAAGAAAATGGAAACTTCAAGCTAGGAATGTAATTAAAAAAGGGCACACAGAATATGGGCCAATTAGAGGAAAAAGGCTGGGGGGGGGGGGGGGGAATCACCAAAGCCAAGCCCAAACTATAAAAAGACTAGAATTCAAAGCCCCCACAACTTTTCTTTAGCCAAAGCCAACATTTACAATCGGCTTCCACACAAACAAAAGCTTCACTGGGAGGGTCTGGAAGAAGTGGACAGGGAACAAACCCACCATGCAGTAATTCAATCGGCGAAGGCTGAGGAGCAGCCCCGCCGACAGCCATGAAAATCTTGAGCTGGAACGTCCGGGGATTGGGGAATGACCGGACGTTCATAGCCCTGAAAAAATTCCTCAATTTGTACAGGCCTCAGTTGATTTTCTTGTGTGAAACAAAACTGACGACTGTATGTATGAATAATGCTGGCAAAAAGCTAAAGATGGAAAATTATTTTGCAGTGAGCAGTAAAGGAAAGAGCGGGGGTTTAGCTATGCTATGGAATTCGGAAACAAATGTGAATATTTCCTCATTTAGCAGCCACCACATTGATGCAGAGATAGCAACTAAAAATGGAGACCAGATGAGATGTACTAGGATATACGGTCATCCAAAAACAAACTAAAAGAAATACACGTGGACTCTTCTAAGAAGGCTAGCAGGTTTGTCATCATCCCCTTGGCTTTGTTTCGGTGATTTTAACGAAATAATGCACTTGAATGAGAAAAATGGAGGGAATGATAAGGAGCCGAGTATGATCATTGACTTTAGAGAAGCTGTTGAGGATTGTCATCTTAGAGATGTGGGATATAATGGTTACCCATTCACATGGTCCAATAGGAGGTCTGGAATCCACTTCATTGAGGAACGGTTAGACAGATTTTTGTGCAGCAAAGAATGGTCAAATCTGTTTCAGGACCAAGCTGCAACTAATCTAGTTACATGGTGTTCTGATCATAACCCAGTATTGATGGTTGTTAAAAGCAAAGATGAGGAATGGCATTATAAGAGGAAATGCTTCTCTCGAGCTCACTACGAGGATTTCTAGAGCTCTTATGATGAGTGCCGAGAAATTATTGAGGAGAATTGGGCTAAGCATGGGAAGTGGGAGGGGGCTGATGTAGTTCAGCTCTTTAAGCTTGTTAGCAAAGTTTCTCTTGCTGGTCTCATTCACTGGAGCAAGAGGACTTTTGGAGGTAATAAAAAGAAGCTTGAAGAGCTGGTCAACAGAATCAAGGATATTCAGCAACACAAACGGATGGGTGAAAGTGTTGAAGAATTGAGAAGCGTTGAAAGACAGATCCATCATCTCTTACTGGATGAAGAGATTTATTGGAAACAGAGGTCCAGGGAAGATTGGCTTACAGCGGGAGATAAAAACACGAAATTTTTCCATCACAAAGCCTCATCTAGAAAGAGGAAAAATAAAATATGGGGAATAGAAGATGCTCACGGCAATTAGATCGAAGAGGCTGGAGAAATTGCTAATCAATTTTGTGAGTATTTTGCAGCTTTATTCTCAACTTCCAGCCCCACCAAAGATCAGATGGAAGATGCCCTGAGAGGATTGAAGCCAAAAGTGTCACCAGAAATGAACGCATACATGAGCCAGCCATACACAGAGGAGGAGATTACAGAAGCACTGGCCCAAATGTGTCCAACTAAGGCTCCCGGACCTGATGGGTTACCTGCTGCTTTTTATCAGAAGCATTGGAAATCTGTAAAGGAAGGAGTCATATCTACATGCCTTCACATCCTCAATAACTCAGGTACAATTGCTCCTTTAAACCACACCTATATAGCTCTAATCCCTAAGTGTGCCAAGCCTAGGAAAGTGACCGAATTCAGACCAATAAGCCTTTACAATGTAATCTATAGAATCATTGCCAAAACAGTGGCTAAAAGATTGAAAACTATTTTGCATAATGTCATTGATGCTTCTCAGAGTGCTTTCATCCCCAACAGATTGATAACTGACAATATCATAGTTGGGTATGAATGCCTTCATAAGATTAGACATAGCAAAGGGAAAAAAAAGGGATTGGTAGCTTTGAAGTTAGACATAAGTAGAGCTTATGATAGGGTGGCATGAGAGTTTTTAAGGATGACTATGGGTAGATTAGGATTTGAGGAGAATGTTGTTAATCTGATAATGAAGTGCATTACCTCTGCAACTTTTTCTATAATCATCAATGGAGTCCCTCAGGGGATGATCACCCCTCAAAGGGGCTTGAGACAAGGTTGCCCGCTATCCCATACTTGTTTATAATTTGTGCTGAAGCGTTTTCAAATTTGTTGATACAAGCTGAGAGGAAAAAACAAATTCAGGGGCTGAGATTTGGACAACAAATATCCATTTCTCATCTTTTATTTGCAGATGACAGCTTGATTTTCTCACAAGCTTCAATCAAAGACTGCCAGCATTTAAAGAACATTTTTGAGTGCTGTGCCACAGCCTCTGGACAAATCTTCAATTATGACAAATCTTGCATGTTTTTTAGTGGAAATGTTCCAACAAAGCAAGCCGAAGATATTAAAAGAATTTTCCAGATCAATGTTGTGTCAAGACACGAGAAATATCTGGGATTGCCATCTATGATCGGGAGAAAGAAAAAGACTTTTTTCAACGAGATCAAACTGAAAATTCAGAGCAAGATATCTAGCTGGCAGCAAAAGCTCTTCTCGAGTGGGGGTAAAGAAGTCCTGATCAAACCTTTGGCACAAGCTGTTCCAGCCTATGCTATGAGTGTCTTTAAGATTCCAATGGGGCTCTGTGATGACATTCAAAGAAATATTGCTGGTTTTTGGTGGAGCAAGAAGAAAGACAAGAAAGGCATTTCTTGGACAAGATGGGAGGAAATGAGTAGAGCCAAGATTAGAGGGGGGATGGGGTTCAGAGACATATCAAGCTTTAACCAAGCATTAGTTGCGAAACAAAGCTGGAGACTAATTCAAAATCCTGAATCCTTAGCAGCTAGAGTACTGAAGGCAAGGTATTTCCCTAGGACTGATTTTCTTAGAGCCTCTATAGGGTCAAATCCATCCTATATCTGGAGAAGTATAATGTGGGGAAGGCAGGTCATTCACAATGGACATAGATGGAGAATTGGAAATAGGGAGAAAACATCAGTGTACAGAGGCAACTGGATCCCAAGACCATCAACATTCAAGCCACTCTCCATAATTAAAATGCCTATAGATACCATTGTTTCAATACTGGTAGACAACGAAAATAATTGGAAGACAGACCTGATTCAGCAAAACTTTGTGAAGGATGATGCAGAAGCCATTCTAAGCATTCCCTTGCCTAGGAGACAAAGTGAAGATGAAGTTATATGGCATTACGATAAAAGAGGGAAATATACAGTGAAAAGTGGATACCAAGTGGCTCTAAAGTTAAAATTTCCAGACTCTCCTGCTTGCTCTAACAGTAGTAGTAGTAACTGGAATGTCATCTGGAAGCTCACTCTCCCTGCTAAAATCAAGATTTTCATTTGGAGGGCAGCAAAAAATCTACTGCCCACAGCTGAAAATTTGTGGAAGCGAAAGATTATTCATGAAGCCTACTGTAAACGTTGTGGCAATAGAGTGGAAAACACATTACATGCCCCAATTACTTGTAAAGCTGCAAAGAAAGTTTGGCAACTCTCACCTTTGGCTAGTTCTTTTCAGGAAATGGGAAATACTGATATCTTGGGAGACTTAATGAGGGTGCAGAAGAAGCTAAGTAGAGACGATATGGAAATGCTGATGACTATTCTCTGGGTGATCTGGTATGACAGAAACAAACTGGTCTTTGAAGATTTGAAGTTAGATCCAAGACTATCAATGGCCAAAGCTGGAGCAATTAATGAGGCTTTCAGAAGAACTCAGTTCCCAGAGATTACGAATGGAGGAAAATTGCAGAAGCTAAAGCAATCAGTTTGGACTCCCCCACCCCAGGGATGGCTAAAGCTCAATGTTGATGCAGCTACTGATTCAAAAAAGAGTTGCGCTGGATTAGGTGCAATAATCAGAGACTCCTCTAGAAAATGCATGGCTGCAGGCATAAAAGCTGTAAAATTCAACGGAGGAGTATCAATAGTGGAGGCAGAAGCAGCTGAATGGGGAGTGCAAATAGCTCAGCAGATGGGTATGCAATCAATAATTCTGGAAACAGATTCTCAAGAAGTAGCAGACCTGATAAACGATAGAGAGAGAAATTTAACAGAGATTTGCTGGACTATCTCGGAAATTCAGAGCTTGAAGAAAACCTTCAGTTCTTTTGAAACAAAATATGTGCCCAGAGCCTGTAATATTAATATTAGTGCTCATCTTTTAGCTAAAGTTGCCTTAGAAAAGTTGGAATCTTTTGTCTGGGTGGAAAATTTCCCACCTGAGATTAGACATGTATTCACCTAGTTGAAGTAATGAAAGTTTTACTTCCCTCAAAAAAAGAAAAATCTTCTGGCCTCATAAAAAAAACTCTGTGCAATCATTTTCACCTCGATTCTTTGATATTTTCTCTTTTGAAAAAGTCTTAACTACCCCAGCTATAACGTCCCTGTTGCTATACCTACCCTCGTTAAAATTTGTCTTTTTAAATGGGAATAATAAGACATGGATATTTTTAGTCATTTTTTAAAATAGAAGGACTATTAGAAACTAAAGACTCTGAGCAAAGTTTATTTTCTTTATACACTCCCTCAACTTCTTAAAAAATGAACTGGCGGTAATCATAATTGTATTTTAAATGTTATTCAAAAGGAAACTTATATTAAGAACTCAGAATCACAAGCAATCTCCTAATTCAGTTGGGAAATCTTCCAACCAAACATGAAATTTATGCAACCTAAGAGCAGGGCTTGGCCAAAACATGAGCCGCTTGATTTTAATTCCTAGAAACATGACAAGCTTTAAAAGCATTACCAAG
This sequence comes from Citrus sinensis, assembly GCF_022201045.2. Classification (NCBI taxonomy): domain Eukaryota; kingdom Viridiplantae; phylum Streptophyta; class Magnoliopsida; order Sapindales; family Rutaceae; genus Citrus; species Citrus sinensis. The sequence goes on along the minus strand of NC_068558.1, from coordinate 35,145,272 downwards.
AATTAGACGTTGATGGATATAATGAATTACACAAAAAGGTTCTCCTTTCAGCTACCACGCTTGTTTCGAATTAAGTTTACCACAGTCAACGAATCAGATACGAGAACAGTGGTCAAATGTACACTATAATTAATGCTTGTGTTTTACGGTGTGTATTGTAGAGTGGAGCTATTCACAACCCTTTCATTTATCTCTTCCTTACTACCATTTTTAATAGAGTTACATAAATATTCTTAACTAAAATTGTAGAAAAGAGCAATAGAATCTTTAAATAGTGCAAATCAATTAACTGTCTATGAATAGTGCCAAATCCAACTCGCACTAAACAATCTTATCTTCTACTACAGTCTCAATTTCTCTGAACTTATTCCTTTCTCTTATGTTTTCCTCATTGGCCAAATCCTCTTGATGAAGGATTCAACTCCTGCCTCATCTTAAAACATAAATTAATATTGTGTCATATGATGATGCTATTGCTTAGCTCAAACTATCTTTCTCTAGTCTAATTTAATATCTTATCTTAGTTGATTTAATTAAAATTTGATGCAATCAAATGCATCATGAATGATTTATAAAGGTTCTCACTACTTTTACTTTGTGGACTTCATCAAAATTACGATAGTGCTGTCTCTGCCAACCTAGAACTAGAATATTCTTAATTGGCTTCTGTTTCACACATAAGTCATAACCGATCTCTGGGCTATATATATATATATATATATATATATATATATATATATATATATATATATATATATATATATATATATTGAATCTATTAACAGCCCCATATGTCGGTAGGCAAACATCTGGTTAAATGATGATATAATATAATTAATTATATAAACAGTTAATATTTTTCTAATAATCTTGAATCATAATGCTTGCATTTTTACTACAAATTAATACCTACATACCATATCTATGAGGCTCCTCTTGTGCTGGTGAGTTCATCTGAAATTTGTCGAAGTAATATGTAGGGGTAATTGGTCAAAAACATCATCATCTCCATCAGTTGTAAGATCCAGGATTTTTACCTCTACACTTTCTTGCACAGTAGAGTTCAATTCAAAATCTGGACGCAAACAAATCAGTTTCAATAAATATCCCACTACATATCAACCAAGAAATTCCAAGGATATATATATATATATATATATATAGTTTTGAATTTGAAGCAACCCTCCTCATAGCAGGGCAAGGAAATCCTGCTTGTGCAAAGAACATCATTCACCAAATTAACATCAAAATTGCCTTGGAATAAATTAAATTGTGATCAAATAAAGGATGATTATTCTTGCCACTTATACCAGCTTCCAATGCCACACCAAAACAAACATGTTGGCAGCATGAAAGCAAGTACATTTTATGAAATTGCTAAAAGAACCTTTTTCTTTTTCTAGTGGGGCGAATTGAAGCTAAGACAGTCCTCCCATTGCTAGATAGAACGGTATGTAACAGTATAGGGCGAAGAAAATAAGAGAAATTGACAGAACAATTGCACAAACTTTTCAGAATGCTTCTTATCGAGATGAATTTACTAGGGGAATTCTTAATCCAAGCTTATGGTGTAATAGGATCCACAGTTTACATGTGAGGCCTATGAAAATAAGAAGAGAAGAAGACTTCAGTACTAGTGTTAGGCTCTTATGAAACAAGTTGAAATCAAATTGTTAAAAATAAAAATGTTTGAAGCACAAATAGGAGTGACAAAGTGTCATGCAATATTAGTCTGTTACAAATGTCAAAGCAAAACTAATTGAATAAGAATATGAAGAATTTACGTGTACCTCCAACAATCGCAAAACCACATCTATGTTTTTCAAATCTTCAGACAAGCCTAGAAGGACTAGTCTATTTCGCAAATCTTTCCATTTCACAACAAAAGATATTCTGAAGGCTCCCCGACTAACTTATATCAAAAGTCTTATAACTATACATGTGCATAAAGACAAAATACAAAAATATAGCAGATGAAAGCTATAAAGTAATGATAAAATCACCACAAGTTAAAAAAGAATACGTTATTGATTTTTGCAGTAACGGGTTAAACCTATTGATTCTAATAAATATCCTCTGAAACTTAAGCAGAAAATGGTAAGGGGAAGAAACAAAGGAATACATGATATTGACTTTGATTAATGCACTTTAAATGAATAGAGGGATTGCTCGCAGCGGGATAGGGAAATCCTGTGTTTTTCAAAGCACTTAATGTAGCAAAAATGTAAAAGAAAGAGATAATTTCCGGGCAAAAAATTTCAAATAATATTATCATGGAGTTATTTATATCATCACTTTTCACACAATCATATAAAGAAGACAAACAATAGAAATTATTTGGAGCATTAGACTTACAAAAGAAAGCAGAATTTGAGAAAACAAGAAACTTTATTGCTTACGAGTGCTGGTTTGATCTCTGCAAAGTCTCTTGGGACTCTGTTCCAATTCCTCTTCATCAGATCTGCCAACAATTCTAATAGTTCCACTTGTGACGGCCTTATCATGCAGCTTCCTAATTGGAGTGAATTCTTCTTCACAGTTGGCACCAAAATTTACATTCAGAGTGCGATCCTGTCTCATTATGTTGTTTGTATACTGGAGAAAGCTTTAACCTGTAAAATTTTTTGTTTTCGTTCCCTGTGTGGTGAGAGACAAGGGATTAGTCAAATGAGATAGCGATGAAATCCGCATCGCAACAGTGAGAAATCCAAGTATGACATGATATGAATCAATGGATTCAGAGGGAGCCTGTATTTCAAAATGGAAGCTAAATTTGACTGAAAAGTATTATCTACTAGAATCAGACTTAGTCGAATTCAATAACAGCAAAAAGAGCAAATCTCATGAAGCTTCTGTCTAGAACAATGCTGTTGAAGTGGAATCCTTGTAGAAGATTCAGAACTTTGATTGCTGAACCACTCAGGAATTTCACTTCCAGATCAACATTCAACAAAGGGTGAATTCAGGCGGTTCAGCAAATTCCTGTTACAAGAGAGAGAACTGCATACCTTATCATGCAATAGTCTCAGTGATGCAGTTGCTATATGCAGAATTCTTAGATGGAGCTTCTATCTCATGAAGTTACTTTCTGCCCATTCATCTCCCAAGAACAACAGAATAATTGATGCAACTATAAAATGCTAATTTTTCCAAAATAACACAGTTTTGCCAATGAGTCGGTCATTCTCTCGAACATGTAGATGACAATCCTTGAAACAACAACCAACACACGTGGCCCCCAACATAAGTTTACTATCTCGAAAGTAGAAAGAACAGAAACCTTTCCCTCTCAGTGATCTCTGTGAATCACTGGCAAAATGACCCCACTTATGCTGTTTGCCAAGTACAAAAAGCGCGCCAAAACGAACTATATAACCGGTGTTTGACGAACTCAGTCTTTAAGTGAAGTCACGTGCTCCATCACGTGGGCGAAAATAGTCCAATTTCCTCCCGTTTGGCCGTTTCTTTTCTTTTTTTTTGGTTTTTAAACCATCCAGTTTTTGCCGACTGCATTGGGCCCCAACTAATTCGGATTTGGGGTATAATCACAATTAACGCTCCTTATTTCTCTTAAATGATGTGTTTAGTGGGGATCGAACCTTGAGATGTCAACTAGATTGCTCCATAATGGATATCCATAATATCCATATAATTGGATCGGATAATATCCATTCAAAACTTTTTAGATCTTGAAATAGATATTTTAAAATTATATCTAATGGATATGGATAATTATTTTTACCTAATGGATATCCATTTAACCCAACACAAGTTTAAAAAGTTTTAATTTTATAAAATTAAAAATGAAAAATGTAATAAACAAACAATTGTAAAATACTAAAAATAAATAAATGCAAAATTGTCCTCAACTAAAATATTTATTTTCAAATATACCCCCACAACAAAATTATAGAAAAATATTTTAAGTTTTGAAAATTTAGAAAAATTCATCATTGACACTATTCCATTGCCAAAACCATGGCTATTTCGTTGCCGGCAGCGAAACTTCATCCAATGTTGACACCGCTGACATAAATATATTGGAAACTACATGATCTGTACAAATATAAAAGCGATCAGCAGCAATCACAGAGAATGAAGGTGCACGCGCCTTAAACGTGCGGCGACCATGTGGTGGTCGTGGCTCTTTGTGATGCGTGTGCGCCTCCATCATTTGTTATTTTCTAAATCAAAAACCACCTTTAAATAGATTGTTGAATTTCTAGTATGTTGGTATGGGATTTGTTGACTACAAGTGATTTTGGGGCGATGGCGCCAGAAGAGACGGAGGCACCGACAACAAAACTGTGCTGCAATTTTTTTCAAAATTTCTAAAATAATTTTAATTAGCTTTTAAAATTAATGATTTTAGGAAATAGAAAATAAAAAAGAAATTTTTAATATAATACATCATTAATTAACTTTTACTTTATTAATGTATTATATTATTTTTAAAATTTAGAAATACTAATTTAATGTCTATGAACATCCATAGATATCTATATTTGTGTGGATAAAATCCATATCCATATCTAATTTTAGATATTAGATATGGATATGGACAAATCCATTAAATCATGAATTTACACACAAATGAAAAATATCTTTTTAGATATTAGATATGTATATGAACAAATCCATTAAATCATAAATTTACACACGGGTGGGTAATATCCATATCCAACTGGATATTTGCATTGGATAAGGATACGAACAAATCCATTTAATCATGGATTTACACATGGATGGACAATATCCATATCCAACTGAGTATTTATCATCCCCAATCGAACAGTTCTTCCCACAAACCCAATATATATTGCCAACTGAACTACGACCATTTGGTGGCCGTTTCTTTCCTTAACATTATAAGAGTTCCTAATGCTATACGAATTCTGATTTATTATTCTTGTGTATCAAGGAAATCCGACTGAATATAAGACAAGTTTTTTTTTTTTAGAAAAAGATTTTAAAGTTCAGATTTTTATCATTGTGCGTTCATTCATATCACAATTTCAATATTTCGTTTCTCCGGTTTCTTCATCAATGGTGATGCTCGGCAGCAGGGGAAGGTTAGATTTCTTAAACTCCAAGCCAGCGGCTAACTATATTGCTGGTGCGGGCCGTGGAGCCAGCGGCTTCACTACCCGCTCCGACATTGGCCCGGCCCGCACAGCCCCACCTTCCACTATTATTGGTCTTCCGAGACTAAAACCCAGAGACGACGACGGAGAAGATGATAATGATGATGATGGTAATAATGGGTACCAACAGAATTTCGATCACTTCGAGGGAAACGACGCCGGATTGTTTGCGAATTCGGAGTACGATGATGAAGACAAGGAAGCTGATGCTGTGTGGGAATCCATCGATAAACGAATGGAGTCCCGAAGAAAAAGCCGAAGAGAGGCGAGGTTGGAGGAAGAGATTAAGAACTACCGTCGTAAAAATCCTACGATTAGAGAGGAATTTGTGGATTTGAAGGGAAAGTTAAGCACTGTGAAAGCAAAAGAGTGGGAGCGCATTCTTGAAATTGGAGACTATTCGCGGAGCAATAAGAGAAAGAGATTCGAGAGCTTCGTGCCAGTTCCGAACAGCTTGTTACAGAAAGCAAGACAAGAACAGCAACATGTGATTGCTTTGGACCCCAGAGCAGGGTCGCCGGTGGGGCCGAGTCTGTTGTTACTGACTTGACGGCAGTCGGTGAAGGCAGAGGTAAGATTCTAACGTTAAAGTTGGATGGTATTTCCGATTCTGTAACGGGACTAACAGTTGTTGATCCGAGTGGATACTTGACTATGATGAATGATTTGAAGATTACTACTAACTCTGAACTTCGTGATATCCTGAAGGCGAGAAGGATAGTACGGGCAGTCACTGAAAATTCCCCAAAAAAACCATTGGGTTGGATTCAGGCTGCAAGGTTGGAGGAACTGGCAAAGGAGGAAGCTGCAGCTAGAAAGTTGATAACAAAAGGTTGCAATATGTGTCCAAAAAATGAGGATGTTTGGTTGGAAGCTTGCAGGCTCGCTAGGCCTGATGAAGCTAAAGGCGTTGTTGCTAAGGGTGTGAGACAGATTCCGAAGTCTGTTAGGTTGTGGTTACAGGCTGCGGAATTAGACCATGATAAGGCAAATAAGAGTAGAGTGTTGCGAATGGCGTTGGATGAAATACCTGATTCGGTTAGGTTGTGGAAGGCTTTAGTGGAGATATCCAGTGAGGAGGAAGCTAGGATATTGTTACATAGAGCAGTTGAGTGCTGTCCTTTAGATGTGGAGTTATGGCTTGCCTTGGCCAGGCTGGAAACTTATGGTGTAGCCAGAAGCGTGCTTAATAAGGCTAGGAAGAAGTTGCCTAAAGAACGGGCAATATGGATAGCAGCTGCTAAATTGGAGGAGGCTAATGGGAATACTTCTATGGTAGGGAAGATTATTGAGAGGGGTATAAGGACATTGCAAGGAGAGGAGGTTGTTATTGATAGGGATATATGGATGAAAGAGGCTGAGATTGCAGAGAAAGCAGGGTCTGGTAACTTGCGAAGCAATCATTACAAATACAATTGAGATTGGTGTTGACGAAGAGGATAGGAAACGGACTTGGGTGGCAGATGCGGAAGAGTGTAAGAAAAGGGGGTCCATTGAGACAGCCAGAGCCATTTTTTCTCATGCCTGCACTGTATTTTTTACTAAAAAGAGCATTTGGCTTAAGGCAGCTCAACTTGAGAAGACCCATGGGAGTAGAGAGTCTCTTATTGCTTTTTTGAGGAAAGCAGTCACTTACTTCCCGCAAGCGGAGGTTCTTTGGCTTATGGGTGCAAAAGAGAAGTGGCTTGCAGGAGATGTGCCTGCAGCCAGAGATATCCTTCAAGAAGCATATGCTACTATACCTAATTCAGAGGAGATTTGGCTAGCAGCTTTTAAGCTTGAGTTTGAGAATCGTGAACTTGAGAGAGCCAGGATGCTTCTTGCTAAGGCAAGAGATATGGGAGGTACAGAGAGAGTCTGGATGAAATCAGCAATCGTTGAGAGAGAACTGGGAAACAATGCAGAGGAGAGGGGTTTCATCGAGGAAGGGTTGAAACGATTCCCATCATTTTTTAATCTGTGGTTGATGCTAGGGCAGCTAGAGGAGCGGCTTGGTCACTTGAAAGAAGCTAAAGAAGCTTATCAGTCAGGTTGTAATCAGTGTCCCAATTGTATACCACTCTGGTATTCCCTAGCCAATTTGGAGGAGAAGAGGAATGGGCTGAATGGGTTAAGTAAAGCTCGGGCAGTGCTTAGTGTTGCTAGGTTAAAGAATCCTTTAAACCCTGAAATCTGCCTTGCTACCATTCGAGCTGAATCAAAGCATGGAAATAAGAAGGAAGCCGATAGCTTTATAGCAAAAGCATTACAGAAGTGTCCCAATAGTGGTATACTTTGGGCTGAATTAATCAAGATGGTTCCCCATCACGATCGCAAAAGTAAAGGTAAGGATGCCCTTGTAAAATCTGACCGTGATCCCCACGTATTTGCTGCTGTGGCCAAGCTTTTTTGGCATGATAGGAAGGTTGATAAAGCAAGGAATTGGTTCAACAAGGCAGTAAGCCTAGACCCGGATACTGGGGATTTCTGGGCATTGTACTACAAGTTTGAGTTGCAGCAGGGCAGTGTCGAGAACCAGAAGGAAGTGCTGAATAGATGCATTGCCGCGGAGCCAAAGCATGGTGAGAAATGGCAAGCAATTTCCAAGGCTGTGGAGAACTCTCACTGCCCAACTGAAGCAATCTTAATGAAAGTGGTTAATGCCCTTGGAGAAGGAGGAGAGAGTGGTGCTGAAAATGGTAGAAACTAGTTTCTTTTGAGCTTGTTAGGATCGTTTTTTTTTTCTTTTTTCTTTATTATTTGTTTTTGACTGTTGAATTTATGTTATCTATGTTATGTCTAGGAGATGGGAGGGGGGATGCCATGAATATTTTGATGGCAATACAAGGATTTTAATGATTTGAAATAAACATTAGAGTGCATTAATAGATGCTGCAATCGTTGACATGCTTAATCTTAATGATCTTGGCTTTAGGATGTTGTTTTGTTTTTCATCCACTTTGTACAAACTGTTTTGTTTTATCAACCCAGAGGGCTACTGTTGGATTTTGCTTTGCAGAATGTTTAGTTGATGTGCTCACCTGGAGATCAGAGAAGTTTGTTAAATAACTTGATGAGCTAACAGTTTAGTTATATGGTAAGGGCCTCGTGCTAGTACTTAGTGTGAATCCTAATAGAATGGTTGGGCTAAACGCTGTTTAGGCTTGAATTAATTAAGAACCTTCATTGAACATGAACTTCTGCTGGCTGTTTTTGATCCCTGTCAATTCAACAGTTTCTCGCAGGTATCCATTTATATTATCAACAGTATTGTTTTCAAATTTAATTAAGTTTAGTATTCTGTTGTTTGCTTCTAACCTGAAAAATGCCACATATCTAACAACAAATGGGAGAGGATTGTCCGGCTTCAATTGACCGGCCTAGAAGTAAAGTGTTTGTATTTGCTTGCAGGGAGCCTAACTGTTTGTTTTGTCTGGTGTAGGAAGCATACGCCGCAAGAACATTCATTTTGTTTTTTAAATTTAAAATGAAATTCCTTTCATCAGAATGCAATTTTGATTCTATTGTAACAATGCAGTTATTTTGTCCACTGACTTTCTAAAGTTTTATTAATGCAGCTCCTTGGCACATACTGTCTATCTGCATTGGTACGATAATAACCAAAATTAGAAAATTTTAGGTTGTGTCGATTGATGAATATACATAAATGACAATGTTCATTCACATTTGCAAAAGTCATACAAAACATAGAGATAGGAAACTGCACATGTTCATTCACATTTGCAAAAGTCATACAAAACATAGAGATAGGAAACTGCACTCACACCACTAATTTCAAACTTCATGGCTATTTGAATGCTTCTCCATTAGCATATTGTTGGCACATTCAATTCAATTTCTCTTTATAGCAACTAAAATCGCAGGATAATCAAACAGAGAATCAAATCATATGCTAACTAACGGTACATAGGAGCCGACTTTTGCTTTCTTTGTTGCCCTTTTCTCTTATATCTTCTCAGGAATCAGATTGAAAATGACGTTGACAACTTGACATACAGTCCCAACTGCATCAAAAAACATGCAGAAGTCAGGAATATCCACTTAGATATAACACAAGTTATGGAAATTAAAGGAGGAAAAAGGAATGATAAATGAGATACCTGGAGTTTCAAAATGGATGCACCTCACAAAAATGATTAAGATTGTTTCCTCAATGCAGGCTTACAAATTCTACACGTCTGCATTTACCAAATGACATAAACGCATCATTCCTATGAAATAAATTGTATGTTAAACAAAGAGCAAATATACTCTATTTGTAAGCTTTCAAAGCCTAACCAAAATAAAAAGTTTTGCACCTTGAAAGCGGAGTACAACTGTACATTTTTTCAAAAATAATTAGTTTTACAATGAAAAAGCAAAAACAGAATTTGAATCAGTAATAAGACACAGAAAATGATATATAAATACTAAACACAATTGTGCCACAATTGTGCTATATATAACACAATTTAGGATTAACGTTCAATAGAATTATAGATTTATAAAACAAATCAAAACATAAAAACTGGAGAAATAGCGTTGGACTTACATGAGAAAATAGAATTAGGTTTGTCTTTTTCTCTGCAAATTCTCTTCAGATTTGGCTCCAATTTCTCCTCTCCAGATATGCAAATAATCCCAGTACTTCCCTTGGTGCTGGCCCAATCATGGACCTTATGATAGTCACTGACATTGTGGAATTTCCTTATTTTAGTGCATTCTTCTTCACTGGAGGTAGCAGAATTCTCTGTAAAAATTTTGGATTTGGTCTCATTGGTATTTGCAGTTAGTGGACACACCCCAATACATTTGACCTTGCAACCAATTATGTTCTCTGGGTTGATGCAGTCATCACAGAGAAGAGAGAAGTGAAATGTGGCAGTTGCATGGAGGTCACCGTCTGGTAGCTGAATATTCAAACAAGGATCAAATCCAAGTAAGACGTGATTTGAGTAAATTAACAACTCCTCAACCTTATAGTCACTGGCAGAAGTCAAATAGCAAACCCAATCGCCCTTTTGGTTTCCAGAAAGTGTCTTGGTTTCAAATTGGTACTCACATCTGACTCCAAAACAGTATCCACGATAAAAGACCTCCTCAAATTCAATAACAACAGAAAGAGCTAATCCTATAAATCTTCTATTACACTGAGGCAGTTGAATAGTTATTGAGGATCCTAAACTTTGATAGCTGAACCAGTCAGGAATTCTGTTTCCAGGTAAACAAATGCTGAATTGAGGAGGTACATCAAATACCTGCAACATGAAAATAAGTATTTCTAGAGTGATAGAGAGACGGTAGTGAGAGAGAATGTTACCTTTTCATAGAATAGTCTTAGTGACGCTGTTGCCATATGTTGCATTCTTAGCTCCGAATCTGCCAAAATGTTGTATGATTTTCGATTCAATTTAAGGCAATTTGTAAATGTGAACGTTATTCTGGGCTGTGCAAAGACATCGGAGTACTCAGACAGTGTTTCCAGCTTGGATGCATCCAATTCTTCTAAATATGACGAAAGCTCCGGTAAAGACTGGAGCTGCTTGCAATTCCTTGCTTCTAACAATATTAGACTTGGTGGAAGCTCTGGTAATGACTGAAGCAAATTACAATTGCTCAGGATAAGTTCTTCCATCTGTGTAAACTGCTTGATACTTGCAGGCAAACTCACAAAATTGTTTCCCCTTAGATCTAAAGTTCGCAATGAGGATAGACACCCAATATCCTTAGGGATTTCTGTTATATTACGAAAGCTTAAGTTCAGTCCTGTTAAAGAGGATAAACCTGGTAAAGGAGGTAATATCAAACCTCTACATCCATAACTCCAATTTGCAATGGAGGATGGTAGAATTCTGTCTTCATTTGAAGATGGCTGCTCCTGAATTGTTGTTGAAGCCAAGGAAAAATATTCTAGACATTCCATTGTCTCCGTGATTTCCGGGAATCTCTCAAGTCTACAGCAGTCGTCGAGGCTAAGCAAATGAAGAGATTTCAATTTACAAATCCTAGATGATATACTTTTCAGCCGTGTACATTGCCTCATGTATAGCTCAGCAAGCTCAGTTAGGCACTCAACTGATGAAGGAACTTCTTCTATTGCTGTCCCACATAAATATAGCTGCTTTATATTCCCAGAAAACTGTGGGAACTCTGTGAGGTTAAGACAATCTGAAAAATCAAGAGTAATGGGAGATCTGAAATGAATGTTGCTTGGAAATCGCCTAAGACTCTCACAACCCCGCAAACATAAGATACTAAGGTTGTTGAAATTCTCGATGGATGAGGGAATGCAAGGCAAGCCTATGCAGTCCGAAAGGCGTATCCTCTCAAGATTTGGGGTTTCTAAGGGGTCCGGGAATCTAATCAGGTATTGGCAGTGATGAAGATCAATCCATTTTAACTTGAAAGACTCCTGTAAAAAAAATCAAATACTACAGTGATTTACTATCATAAGTTTTATAATTCCATAGAGAACAATAAATTTTATGTATGACATCATACCTTTTTTCCTTCCCACACTTGTTCAACCTTACTATAAGGTAGATTAAGTTCAATAAGATTCTCCGGACTAAAATTCGACGGCAATGTTTTCAAAGGGTATCCATGCCAATGGAGATATCTCAACTCATCAGAAAGATAGTCTAAACCATTGTGAAGATGCACTTTTACATCTGAAAGTTTGGAAAGCTTGGGCACATAGAACTTGAGCATTCTAAGATTAGTCATACACGCAAAGGCTCCAGAACTAAGATGTATCTCTCTTATTTTTGACATGTCTAGGAATATGCCTTTAATTGAATCAGTTCCCTGAAAATCAAAGAAAATTAAGTATGAGTCAGTATAGAATCAACATGAGCTTCATAAACTATCTAAAGAGTTCGTCTTAAGAAAGGAAATTTGATTGTATATAGTCTTGAAGGACGAAGTCAAACTGAGTAGGCTCTCACCTTATTTTTCTTCAATACATGATAGATATCCTCATGATGCCACAACCTGCTACGTTTGCCGGGCTCTTTGACAGATTCACAGCGAACAATTTCACGACCCATTTCTTCCAATAAATCATGCATTTCTAGCTTGTTGTAACTCGATATTGTTATGAGTGACTTATTAACGAGGACATTCAATACATAATGCACAAAATCAGGATCATCTTGTATCCTTGTCACGTAGTCTTTATCCTCCCCTTTGAAAAAACATGCTATATCTAAAAATATATTCTTCTCTTCCCAATTTAATTCATCATAACTGATTTTCAACACTTCATATACATCTCTGCCAGAAATTCTTTTTAGGTTGTGCAATGCATTTTCCCAATCTACTTTTCTCCTTCCATAGAAGAAGGAACCCAACACTTTAAGTGCCAATGGATTGCCTTTGGCATAATCTACTACCCTTGTTGAGAGCACCATAAGATCATGAGGGTGAGTATTTTGTCTGAAGGCATGGTTACAAAAGAGCTCAAGTGCTTCGTCATGGGTGAAATGATCAACACTATATATATTGTCTACTCCAAATTTATCAAGCACTTGCTTATCTCTAGTGGTTACAATTATTCTACTTCCTGGACCATATTGATCAATCCCCCCGGCTAAATATTCTAATTGTCTAAAGCTATTAACATCATCAAGAACAATAAAAACTTTCGTTTGCTTGAGTCTCTCCTTAACGTACAGGGGTATAGCGGGAGCTCCTATTTTAAGATTTTCTTCCAATAATTTAGAAAGGACTTGCTCTCGTAAATGTACTAGTCCACTCCATTTTTCTGATTCTTCTCTTACGTTTGCCATAAAACAATTACCCTCAAATTCACAGGAAATTTGATTGAAAATAGTCCCAGCTAGTGTTGTTTTGCCTATACCACCCATGCCCCAAATTCCTATAACTCTAAAATCTGATGATCCCATGCATAAAAGTGACTTTATCTGCTCAATTCGTGAATCTAATCCAACTAAGCCTTTAGAATCAATTGAGGGTGATATGTGTTCCAATTTCCTCAATATATCTTTGACAATTTCATCAACAAGTTTGGCCTCGGACCTGCCAGTTGAAAAGATTACTGACGATGAGTCCAAATAAAATAGACTAGGACTAAAAATGCTAAAAGCAAATCAGTTTTTCTACTTTCATTCTTCATAACACATAAATAGTTCCACTGTAATTATTTGTTTTTCTATTAATAGTAATAGACACATGAAAGAGTTATAAGTTACCTGATGTTCATGGAATCCCAGCCAGATAGATTGGAAGCTTCTGTGAGTACATCCCTCCATTTCTGAACCTTCTCTGGCATCTCCGTGAAACGACTTTCATGCTCAGCAAAAGCTTCACCAAAACTTCCAGTCTGCTTCCGCACATAGGATGGATTTACATGGTAGAAAACCGGAATAACCATTTGCCCATTTGTTTTCTGAGATTGAAGAATCTCAACAAGTTCATTGAGACACCATTTGGAAGAAGCATAGTGCTTTGAGAAAATGATCACTGCAATCTTTGATGCATTGATTGCCATCAACAAGGCAGGCGAAATCTCATCTCCTATCTCGAGTTCTTCTTCATCAATGAAAGTTTCTACTTTCTTCCGACACAAGGCGGCATAGAGATGGCTAGTGAAGTTATCACGAGTATCCTCCCCTCTGAAACTGAGGAAGACGTCATATTTATATTGAGTAGCAATGCAAGAAGAACACGAAGATACTAATGAAGCCATAAACAAATTCTTCAAGATGCTCTTTCACAGAAAGAGAAATTGTTGAGAGTAGGCAGTCTTTGCAAAGAGGATTCAATCTCTTCAATCATGTTCTTCAGAATACCGTAACATAAAAACAGTCACTTTACCAAACAGTTGGTTGACCATTGTTTTCAGAAAAGTCAGTATCAGCTGGTTGCTAAAGTTCAAAGCAAAATGTCAGCATCTCTGACTTTATATCCAGATTATTCATGACCGGCGGTCTAATTATACACGTACCATTTGAAAGCGCACCGCGAAAAAATATTAACAAATTATCTATCTGATTTTGACTTTCTAACTCCATTTTCCCACACAGTCGTATTGTCGAAAGCCTAGTTGACAATCTTTAAAACAATCACGTATAAAGAAGTGGCCATAAATAAACCAGCCTTATCAACCTTGGCTTTGCTGTTTAGGGAGGCGTGCCAAAATAACTGCCATTAGAAGTACATATTTGACATGGACATGACATTAATTGGTACACGCGACACGCTCGTGACTGACTTAATTTGAAAATCGGTTCAATTCAGTTCCGTTCAATCTAGGCAGGTAAAAAATCCTTGCGGATACGGAAGCGCGTGGGGCCCAGTTATATTAGGCTCGGGTGTCAAGTCTAATTTTTCTTTTGTTTTATAAAAAAGAATTGGGTACGTGTATAATTATTGATACCCGTTAATTGGATGGGTAGGATGGAGGTATTAAACACTAAAATCTGTATCCGCTCGTAAAGCCGTTTAATTATTTTTTTTTTTTGTTAGTTTTTAAAAGCTAAAATTATTAATTAACAGCTAAATCTAAATATAAAAATCCTAAAAGGCTAAAATGTGAATATTCCGACTGCCGATAATTAATGGCTAATCATCTCTATTAATTGTTATCGTTAGAGGCCTAATTACGACATTATAATGTTGCCATATGGATAATACATTTTTTTTTCCTTTTTCCCTATTGCATTAACTCCTCTAAATTCTCTACTGATCCTTCACCATCTTCCAAACCCACTATGTGTCTTTGTTGGAACTTGGAATTAGGATTCTAGGAACCTATGTTTTTTTTTCCTTGATTTATTTATGTACTTGGGAAGTATCCTATTCACAATTTAATTAGATTTTGTATTCTAAATTGTATTAGCCATCTCATCACATTTTTATTCCAACTATTAAGCAATTTTCTTTTTTTTTTATTTAAATAGATTTAATATTTATATTAATAATATATTAATTAAAATTAAACTTAATAATCATTAAGTTAAAAGAGGATATAAGGGATAGGGGAAGATGATGGGTATCTATATTTTTTAACGAGAAATCCCCGACTTATATCCGTTCAAACCCACAAGGAGTAAGGTTCGGTGACGGGGATGTCCACCATCAAACGAGTATGGGTACATGTATTGGTATCCCCCCATAATACCCACTCCGTTGCCATCCCTACATTCAATACGTTTATATTTTTTAAATTTCAACCCAACAATTCTTCCAAAGTACAACCCAAAGTACAAGTAAATAATAAATAAAATAAAATTACAATTGTACAGCCCGTCAAATAAGTTCTTTGACATAATCATCCGTAACCAAAAGATACAAATTAACATGGTCCTAGTTAACAGTAATGATACAGCCACAAACTCTTGTATAAATTTATTTTGTACAAACTGATGTAGTATGATAAGATTAGTTGAATTAAATATCACTTGACCCACATGATTTGTTTTTATTAATTTATATTTTCATTCAACCAATGAATTAATGTCACGTCAATTTGTACAAAATAAATTTGTACAAGAGTTTGTAGCTGTATCATTACTCCCTAATTAATCATCCAAAATTATATGAAGTCATCATCTCTAGCAAGTAAATATTAATATCAAAACTCAAATCCCAACAAAAGCCTGTTCATATATTTATGTTGCAGTGGCTGGAATCGGAATAGGGAATATGAATGGGAATAAATTATTTAGGTTAGTTGTAAGAATCGGAATCCAAATGAATTGTATTGCGATCAATGTGTTTACTTCGTTTTAGAATTAGAATTGATTGTTACAAGTTATTAAAATAAACTTAGTTAATTATTGTCATTATTTATTATAATAATTGCAATTATTAGTATACAAAATAACTTATTGTTAATTTTAATAATTATTATTATTACTCGAGAACAAAAAATAATAATAATTTTCACTAATTAATTAATAATAATAATATAATTGGTGTTGTTGTTGTTGTCAGCAAAAATTACAAAAATAAGAATAATAGCTATAATAATAATATACTAATATTCTATTCGAGGACAAAAGTGAAATTATAAAATTTGGTTTTGGTAAAATGGGAGTTCAAGGAAAAATTAAGTTCTCATTCCTTAATTCTAAAAATATGTGGGCTCCACATATTTCATTCACATTCCCACCTTTATTTTAGTAAGTAAATACCATCAATCATTCCAATTTTATATTCCAATTTCCTAATCCGAAAAATAAATGCACCATTAAATTTAGCAAATCAGAAAACATCTTAATGTAAATAAATAAATACAAGAAAGAAAAGCAAAAAGACATGTAATATACATTATCATCCTAATATTAAGCACGTAATGGTAATTGTAAGGCGAAATGAAAAAGATACAACTGGAATTGACACACCATAAACAATAATCAGGGAGGTCCCTTAAATTAAATCACGGGCATGGATGAAATGATGAAAATTTTAAATGTTCAAACAATATAATTCACTAAACAATACATGAAACTTCACTGCAATTGCCATATGCTGAATCCTTATTTGTGAATCAGCCAAATTCTTGTTGTTTGATTCTGCATCCAGTTTGGAGCAATTATTAAACCAGAACTGAATGGACGAAATGACATCTTCCTCTTCAAAGGAGCGTCTGGATAGCTTTTCGAGTACGGATGCATCTAGCTCTTCTAGACATGATGGAATCTCTGGCAAAGATTGGAGTCGCTCGCAATCGCTTGCATTTCACCGTTTCAAACGTACTGGGAGCTCTGGTAATGACTGAAGCCTATTGCAATTGCTCTAGTCAAGAGATTCTAGCCGTGAAATTTGTTTGATACTTGCAGGTAGACCCTCCAAGTTATTTCCTCTTAGATGTAACCATTCCAAAGAGGATAGATAGCCAATCTCTTGCGGAATAGACGTCAAGGCACAGTTATTTAAATGTAGCCAATACAGTAAAGATAAACCGGATAATAACGATGCAGACAATGGCACCAAACCTGACGACAAGGATGGTAGCTGACTAATGGCTGATCCATGTGCACCCATGTACTCAAAAGATTTGAAATTGCCAATGTTATCTGACAAATTATCTAGTTCAGAGAAACCTAGCGTTTCAAGTCCTTTTACATTTTCAAATGACGATGGCCGCTGCTCTGTAATTGTAGTCCTGCCTAAATTGATTTGATTTAAATGTTCCATTTTCTCCAAGCTTTCTGGGAATCTCTCGAGGTTTAAGCACCCATATGCAGAAAGTGCAATCAGAGATTTCAATTTACAAATGCTAGTTGAAACTCTCTTTAGCCTTGTGCACCTATTTATACGTAGGAGTTTAAGATTAGTTAGGCACTTGATTGATGAGGGAACTTCTTCTATTGCAGTCTCGTCTAAATATAGCCTTGTTATATTCCCAGAAATATGTGGAAAGTCTGTGAGATTAATGCAAGATGTGAAATCGATAGTCACAGGAGAAACAAAATGAAGGTTGCTAGGAAAGGACCTCAGAATTTTGCAGCCCTCAAAACACAACATATTGAGGTGGTTGAAATTTTGGATTGATGAGGGAACACGAACCAAGTTTGTACAATTCCAAAGATTTATTTTTTCAAGATTTGGTGTTTTTAATGGGTCCGGCATCCTAATGAAATATTGGGAAAAACTGACTTGAAAGCTTTCTGTAACAAAAGATAAACAAAGACTACATTAATTAAAAAAGCAACATTTAATTCAACAATTAATTACATGTATATTTAAAGAAAGAATAATTAACGTTTCAGTATTAATACAAAACGTACCTTTTTTCCTTCCCAAATTTGCACAACTTTACTAAAAGGTAAATTGCGTTCAATAAGGTTTCTAGGCTTAAAATTTGATGGTAGGGTTCTCAAATGGATATTTGTGCCAGTGAAGATTTTTCAATTTCTCAGGAAGATAATCTAAGCCGTCTAGAAGCTGTACTTTAGAGTCTAAAAGCTGCTCTTCAATGCTCATATGGACTGAAATCTCAGGTATATAAAATTTAAGTACTCTCAAATTAGACATATTTGAGAAGGCTCTTAAGTTCAGATTGATGCCTTTTATTGTCGACAAATTCAGAAATATACTTTCAATTGCATCGGTTCTCTTGTAAACAAAAATAAAGAATGAGCCTTCCTAAAATCCAAAAGAAACATCGGTGAACTTTATTAATTTCCTTAAATGAAAACAAATTATGCAATATTTGATTTTTTGGTTGTTTTTTATTGAATATCTATATAGGAAAAAAGAAAATTTTGGGGCCGTTTGGTAAATTAAACTAAAAATTTGGTGACCATTTGCTGAATTAAACTAACAAAAAAGAAATCCTTTGAACACTACTAAAATTTCAAAATTGA
Organism: Citrus sinensis; assembly: GCF_022201045.2. Lineage (NCBI taxonomy): Eukaryota > Viridiplantae > Streptophyta > Magnoliopsida > Sapindales > Rutaceae > Citrus > Citrus sinensis. The sequence continues at coordinate 35,126,812 of NC_068558.1, read as the reverse complement.
TAAATTTTGGAGTTTTCTTTAAATTACAAACATGTTATCTTGACACCCTCAGTCAATTTTATTTTCCCTCTTTATCTCTAAATCTTAATCTGCAGGGCCAATCTTGGATCGATATAAGATTTGGATATGATTTTTTTTAATGGTGGAATCCTAAATGTTAATTCAAAATTAAAAAAAAAACCAACGAAATTAAGTAAATTTTTTTAATCATCCCAACATTTGAGTCTTAATTAATGTAGCAATTATCAATTGGATGGTAGAATTGAATAAGAAGTAATGTTTTACTCATCATCCAATAGATGAGTGGCATATAGATGATGATTTTTTTTTGTAAAGAAAAAGAACTAGGCAATTGCAGAAGAAACGTGCATGAAGCAGGTGAAGAAGATAAATGTCATTAGTATTTTATGCATAAACATGAAGATGACATTGGTTGATGGGTGTAAGAATGAAATGAGAACTGTTTTGGTATTTATAAGAGTATTCATAATAAAAAGTGATTTTTAAAAATTTATAAATATGTGTACTTAGTAAGAGTGTTCAGAAGTATATTATAGAGGGCAAGTTGCCACACCCTTATGTTAAACTCTTACCTAATATGACTTTAATGATATTACCTTTAGTTTGAAATTATCGCATTACAACAATTATTTACGTCCTAGCTCTTCAGCGAGAATTGTTTTTTTTTTTTTACCTTATTCTGCTTCAATACATGACGAATATCCCTGCGATGCCATAATCTGCTACGTTTCCCAGGTTCTTTGACAGATTCTTGACGAACAATCTCTCGTCCCATTTCCTACAATAAATCATGGATTTGTAACGTGTTGATATGTTCAGATATTGTAATGAGGGATTTATCAACGAGGATACTCAGTCCATGAGTCACATTGTAAGGACGATCATGTAGTAACGTTGCCACACGATCTTTACATTCTCCCTTGGAGAAACATGCAATATCTAAAAATAAACTTTTCTCCTCTGAATTAAGTTCCTCATAACTAATTCTCAGCACCTTATAAATGCGATTGACGTTAGAAATTTGTTTTAAATTATCTAATACATTCTCCCAATCTGTTTATTTGCTTTTCGGATGAAGGGAGGAACCCAAGACTTCGAGAGCTAAAGGATCACCCTCGGTATATCGTACTACCTTCTTCGACAATACATTAAGATCATCCTGAGGGCAATGATTTTGTCTAAATTTATAAAACAGCTGAAGCTCTTCACCATGGTTAAGTCTCTTAACCTCATATACATGTTCGTCTTTTTCACTCCCCTTTTACGAAGTACTTGTTTGTCTCTAGTGGTGACAACAATTCAACTTCCAGGACAAAACCCATCAAGCCATCCAACTAAATATGTAGTTGTTCAAATTCTACATTATCAAGAATAATGAGAATCTTAGTACTTTGGAGCTTCTCTAGAGTGTACGCTGGTATGTTAGGGCCTCCCATTTCAAGTCTTTCTCCTAATAGAGAAAGAACTTGTTTGTGTACGTAGATGCGCACTAATGCAACACCACTTTCTATTTCTTCTCTGACATTTTCTATGAAGCACTTCCCTTCGAACTCATCAGAAATCTGGTTAAAAAGAGCTTTAGCAAGGGTTAATATGTATTAAGGTAAGCCTGTCTAGTAAACTATGTTGGAACATACTCCTCAATTGCATGTCTTGCATACCCAATGGCAGCTATCGCATGTTGACAAGGGAGGCCGGCAATTTCCCAATAATCGCAATCACACGTTTTGTTCTCTAACTTCACCACAAGCCTCCTAGATGGATTGAAAATTCAGATCACTAGAAGTTTGTACAACTATTTTTTATGTAATCTTACTTTTTTTATCCACCTCTCTCAAAACTTTAGGTGTCAGCTGTCTTTTCCAGGTGGCTGCCTCATTTCTTCTCTTTGTGTACTGTTTTATAAGTCTACATATGATTTTTTTCAAGCATTATCAAGCAAGGTTTATCTTGGTAAGGTAATATCCATTAGTTGAAGCACTCCAATGCATTGTTGTTAGTATGTTCTACCATGTAATTTTTGTTATATATGTGCATCGACCGATTATAAGCATGTAGTTCTCCTTCTAAACACTCAAATGCAGCTTCTTTTCAGCTTTTATCTCTGCCATTGCCTTATCAAAATCATGCTTGTTACAGCTCTTAGTAGCTTTCCAAAATAGTTGTTTCAACTATGCACCAACATATGACTTGGAAAAATTAGCATAAACATGCCCTATGATAAGCAGTAGGCAATGTGTTTGAAATTGCATTAATTAGCCTCTTTTATCTGTCACTGGTAAAAGTCACTTGCCTTCTATCATCCAGATAATTATGCAAGTGCTCCATAAGCCATCTCCATGTCTCCCTATTCTCAATCTCACAAACATATACTGCTAATCAGACAATCTCATTATTACCATCCATGCCAATAGCAGCTAATAGTACTCCACCATATTTACCTTTCAAGTGACATCCATATATTCTAATAAAAGGTCTACAACCATTAAGAAACGTATTTCTTTGTGTAGAATAGGCAACGAAAAATCTTTGGAATAATACCTTATTAGGTATAGAAACAACATCACACAACACCTTGCATATTGCTCCCAGATTAGCTTTGTGAATGGCTGCAGCATACTCAAATAATTTCTGACACACCTTTGCTCGAGCCTGATACAATGTCTTCTATTCAATCTTCAAACCATAAGTCTCTTGTATATAATCCTTCAAAAGATCAATCTTCACGTTAAGGTCAACAACCTGAATTTTTATTTTAGTAGCAACCCAAGCAAAAGTAAATTTCACTATCTTGTTGGTAAGTCTATACTCATGCTTCTTGTTGTATTCTCACAATATGAAGCTAGTTCCATCATTTAGTTTTGCACCAGCCACATACCATGGATAGTCAGCCTCTTTACAAGTACCTACAAATCTTTTTGGCTTACTATATACTGTTTTAATAGAAAACCCTTTCCTAATCATCACCTTATGCAATATCTCTCTAAAATGAGCAACATGCCTAAATAGATGTCCTAATTTTAGCCTATATTTCCCATCAGCACCCATTTTATGCTCATGATGTTATATGTAATTATTCAATTTGACAGTGCCGAGCTCAATATTATCATCAAAAGAATCAACAACCCCTTTTACCTCTTTATTAGCATCATATAAACTACCATCTGAATCGGATCAACTTTAGCTTTAGCAATAGCTTCAACAGTTCTTTTACTGTCCTCATCAATAAGAGTAGCTTCAATAGTACCATCAACTTTAGCTTGCATGAATTCTACATCAACATCATCATTGCTGCAATCATTTCTGTCTGAATAGTCAAATAGTACTGCATCTCCATCAGGTTCCTTAGCCCAGTAGTAGCTTGTTCCTCAACAACGACTTCCTTAACAACAACTTGTCCCCCCACAACAGCTTGTCCCCCATTCGAAGCATTTTTCTTGACAAAATCATTAAACTAATTAATCAGTTCATTAGGTAACACAACTCCTAGGTTAGTCAATAATGCCTGCAGTAAGGAAGAATCTTGAAACTGAGGGTACAACACTGGTGCAACTTCAACTGTAAAAGTATTAACACCCAAAGCCCGATGAATTCTAAGCAAACATTCTAGCCCAAAATCTGAATCCAACGCAACCTTAACTTTATTCTCTGGGTTCGTAATGTTTAACAGAATTTTTGAAGCAGAATCTAACCCATATGGACTTGTAATGTTTAAAACAACATCCTTAATCTTCGCAATGGTACAATCATGTTCAAGCAACCCTAAATTCTACTTCATGCCTCAAAAGAATATCATTAACTCTAGTTATCGCATCTTGGATGTCCAAAACAAAAAAGAAAGATTCAACATTGGTACAGTTCTTGAGAATTAAAACAAAGTCAAGTATTGATCATTCAAACTTCTTACATTTTATAGTGCAATGTTAATTACTGAACTATAAAAACACGAACAAATACCCACAATGTTATTTCAAACATCCTTATTGTTTTCTTTATCTTCCTATTATATTCCAATAGTTATGAGTCCTTGTACTAATAATGTGTTATTAATATTGCACGTAAAAACCTTAACGAAAAGGCATGGAAACAAACATTTTGCTGGACTTTATGAGATTCTAAATTGTACCTAGTTTTTCAGAGATTCTAATTTTGCATGAAACAACCAAATCTTCACCAGGGGGGTTAGGGATATGGATACATATGTAGCCAAGGGTTAAAATAGCTCAAAAAATCACGACCTATATTTCAGCAACTAAAAATTTTCAAAAACCCCAAATTTTATATGCATAGGTAAGGGATAAACATGCATTCAACTGTACTAGCAACAATCTTTCACGTGTTTGCATCTAAACAACCTAATACAATATATTACTCCCCAATTTATCATTACCCCTAAAAAATTGTTACAAATCAACCTAATCTATATTCTAGTGTTTCAAGTAACAATGATTAACAACAATTAACAGACAAATCTGAAAGAACATTGTTTCATGTGAAAAATTAAATGAAAATAAATAAACAAACAAAACTTACTCGATTGTAGCTTGAAACCCCTAAAAAGCCAAAACATCGCGACTTCTTAATATGTAACGCCGGTTATGTGCTTTCTCTTTTACCCTTATTAAATTGGTTAGAATAATAAATATTGGGTGTTTGTGTGTGAGTAAAACTTATCAATTTGTTTTAAATGAGTTATGTAGGTTATTAGCTTTTATTAAAAAAGAATTTTCCCAAAACTCACATTTTCTTGTTTTCTATTTTTTTTTAAGTATTTAAGAGGAAGCCAACTTTTTAAGAGGAAATCGTCTTTTATTTTCTACGCCGTTACAAAACTTAGAAAAAGAAAGAAAGAAACATAAGTCTTTAGAGAAGGAAAAGAAATACTTATTACCTTAAGTATGATTTGGGTAATATATGTGTTTGTAATGCTGTGATGATATGAACAGTCTGTATCTTTGCTTCAAATCGTTTTCTTTATTTAGAATCACATGAATACATTTAGAAATAATGAAACTAGACATCCTAAGCTTTCCATTGATAGGTTTTATGTTGAAATCCTCTGAGTATGCAAATTGTTATGATTTTTCGAAGTTGGGTTACTGGTGAGCGAAAATTTCGATTTTCAGCAGCAGTTCTCACTTCTGAAAATTTTTCCATAAGGTTACACATCTTTAAAAATTATGGCGATTTTTTTATCAACAGATATATATCGCATATCATTTCAAATTTAATTTCGTAATTTTATTCATTATGATTAAATTATTAAAAATTATAACATGCGGCTGCTGCAGATCTGGAAACTGTTTTTCAGAATTGCAGAAGCTGAAACATGTAACACTTTGGGCTAATTTATGAACATTATATGCTATGTTAGATTTTATAATGAAATTTCAATCTTTCCACTGTCTTTAAAAACTAAAATCACAATTTTTTGGCATGTAAAATAAAAGATATGAATTTTTGAAATTCTGTCTTCAAATCTGGAATTTTCTGGACAGGTTAGATGTTCTCGGAAATAAAATACTTTTAAAATAGTTTTAGGTGTCCAAAAATTATGAATTTTAATTACATGAATTCTGAATGTGTCTAATGTAATTATAAAAAAGAAACGGATTATTTTGAGTACTAGAGAATATTTTATGAATTTCCTAAGTGGTAAAGGTCTGTTTTGGTCAATGCTGAACAGTTTTGTTACTTTAGTGAAAGGTCAATATTCTAACTTACTTTTCACTTGTGCTTATTTTTGTGAAATTTTGTATGCAATGTTGTGCATGTTCACAGTACCTCTGTAAATTTTCATGGTTTTCTGACATGTGTATAGGTTATAAAAAAATCAGTATGTGCAGGATACTCATGTTTAAGTCTAGAATATGTATAAGTTTTGAGCTAGTATAAGTGCCTATGATTTAAGGATGAATGAGATTATGTTTAAGGTTAGAGATAATATTGATAAGGATATTTTATGATAATTATAGGACGTGGGTGAGCTCGTTGGTTTGGTCTTAAGGTATTGAGTTGATTGTTGCAGATCAAGGTAAGTAGATTCATGCATGATGTGCTTTATAATAAATGCAATTTATATTATAAGAATTATGTTTAAATGAAAATTTTTACACAACTGATTTCTAAAATATTTAAATGAATTTTTTAAAATAAAACACTTTTAAATGAATTTATAAAAATGATTTTTTCTTAAGAAATTAATTTTTTTAAACAAAATGTTTTCTTAAAGAATTTTCTATAAGAATTAAATGATCAAAGAAAGATTCTTAAATGTTTTAGAAGATTTTAAATGCTATTTATGAAAGGATGTAAGGTGGATTCAAAAATGTTTTGGCTCATAGTCCATAGTAATGTATATGATGCTGATGTTATGATGTTACATAATGCTATGGCCAGGTTGCTGGTATGACGACGATGATCTTGTGCACAATGATGTTATGAACAATGAGGGGCATAGTACTCTGAACGAGAAAAAATGCGGGGTATAGTACCTTGAATGATGAATGATAATAATTGCGAGGCATGAGCTACCAAATGTTTATGTTTTAATGTTTTTATGGATATTTTAATATTTTTAATGCTTTTACATGAATCCATCCCTTATGCTAAATGAAGATGTTATTATAAGATGATATAAAATGTTTAAAGGTATAATGACAAAAGTTTTCAAATATTGTGTATGTATTTGCTTACCAAGTTGATGACTTACCCCTTGTCTCCAATATTTTACAGATTGATTAGAGATGTGACTTGGGTACCTAGATGGAGAATTTTTTGTACTGGACCTGTAGAGTTGCTTTGGCTAGACTTTTTATTTTGGATTAGAAACTTTTCCTTGGAGACTTTATTTTAGATGTTTTACGTAAGGATTCAGTTGGAGTATGAATAATGATTGTCTATCTTGAGGTTTATTAATGATAATAATCGATGTGAGCTTTCATTCCAATTTTACCCTTATGCTTTCATGGGTAAATTTTTTTGGGGTGTTACATAATAGCTCACCATTTTCCTCAATGCCTCTGAATCTTCGAATTAACAAAAGATTTGAAACTTAAGCGTGGTTCATTGATGAAAATGCAAAGAAATTGCAGGAAAAATGGCAAGATTTTGTTGCTTTTTCATGCATGATGGTGGGGAATAAACAATGACTGTTTTCGTTGCTTGCTGTGCTATGGACCACTATGCCTTTCTTTTTTTTCCTAATCATAGACTCTAAATGACGTCATTTTTGGAGCGCAGGTGAAATGATCATTTTACCCTTATGACATTAGCAAAGTTATAACAGTTTGCAAAAGGAAGTAGACAAGTATAAAATAATATAACTTTAAGTGGAGTTCAGCAAAAAAATATATTTTTAAAAGAGTAAAAAAACAGGTGGTCGATGAGTAATTGCTCAATTTTTTGCTACCCAATTCCAAAACAATTGTTGTGTGTTAAGAAATGTGATTGGATTATGAAATCTTAAAATTTGCATATGAATCTGGGATCGACATAATAATATATACATATGGATCAGGATCCTCTCCTGATCTGATCTTTATCTGAGCAAGTGTTATTAATATGATTGATGGTTAATAAATGAAAAATAAAAAATAGTTAAATCTTAACCATTCACTAATAATAAAATACAGGTGGCACAAGATATGTAAAAGATCAGGAGTGCTCAGATCAGGAGAGGATCTCAATCCATATACATATACTATTTCTCTGCTTAGCAAGACGTGTTTAATGCATTGCACTGCTGTCAAGCTAATCCTGTGTCTACAAGCTAATTCATCCAGTGGCGACTGCCCAATATCTCTTGTTTGTCCTATTTCCTTGCTTGATCTCATCTCATCTCCTTACCATCTGGAGTATTTTTACTATATGTTGAACATGCCATCAACACTTGCTGAGTCAGGCCATGTTTTTATTAGTTGATTGAAGTTAAGATCAAGCACTGTTGACAGAACCCTCGCCTTTAGATCAGAGGATATGGTGGTGGATAATCTGCAGTGCCGATATAATGCCATGGTGGAGTCGATTTGTTTGTTCATTTCTGAACCTTTTGTGTCATCTTCTTTAAAGTGTTTTTCATCCCAAAACTTCCAGTTTGCTTCCGCACCACTGATGGATCTACTATATATTTTCTACATTTGCAGCCCTGACGAGACCGCGCCCAAGAATTGACCTAGCAATAAAAATCGGTTAAATCAACAAGTTTTAACATTTGAATCTTTTTGTCCAAAAGCTAGCCACAAACCATTATCATATTCAAGAAATTCAAAAGCACACACCCATAAAGAAAGCGGCTCCGCATTCAGATTAAAGTTGATGGAGCATAACGTTTAAATGGTAAAACTGGAAGTTAAAAGTACATTTAGAAACTTTATCATAACAAATAATAATCAGGATGTGCTTTTGACAAGATTTTTCCCACCACTTCCAGCTTCGAATCAACTTATACGATCTCATAAGTTGCCTTCATGGACATTGGACCCCGCTTTTGGCTCTTAGCGGCCTTTTATTACAAGTGATGCTCTGTTTCCTCATGGCTTTTAGGCGGCATGTGCTGTGTTCTTCATGGCTTAAAATGCTCTCACTACCGCCACAAAACAAGTTGCCGAGTTGTTGCCCAGACTGCTGTGAACAATTCTCTCTCAACTCACATAGTCACATATGATGTCTGTTCCATATTTTCCCTTGTCCTTGCTCATGATTGTTCCATACTGTTTAATCTGGATTTACATGGTGAATGACAAAAGATCAGAGATGGCTTTATTTCTATCTGGAAATTGTTCAAGGTTACCCTCAAATTACAAAGAATCTAAATCAACAAAAAACTCCTAGAATGGCAAAGTAACTCACCAGCTTACAGGAAGATAGAACAGTACTTAATTTGCAGAGCTGTCCAAAATAAAAAATTAATTACTGCATTTTTAGACCAATGAACATAAGAAAAAACCTTCAATGGATTGCTTGCATCAAGAATCTGCCTCGGTTTTTGGCTCTTCAAACTTATCTATAGCTTCCCCAAAGCTTGCCTATGCCACTAAAAGCTCTCATTCTCATACTTCTAGTCTTCCAGAAGTTTCACTGGTCTGGCCTAATTTTAATTGTGCAAATCATAACTTCATTTCCTGATTTCATCACATTCTTCTTCACTTGGTGGCAGCATATTTATGGTAAAAGTGTTGAGTTTGGTCTGATTTGGATGAGCATATACTGGACATACTCCACAAGATTTCACCTTGTGACCATTTTCATTATTTGTGAAGAGATTATAAGTAAAGAAGTGAAATGAGACGGATATACCATCAGGTAGCCCAAAATTGATACAAGGACGAAATCCAATATAGATATGATCTGAGCAAGTGGACACTTGATTACCCAAATACCAAAAGTCATCATGTTTGGTTTCAGACAAAGCCGTTATTTCAAAACAGTAGCTACATCCAACATTGAAATATCCACCACCATTAGGGAAATCATCCTCATATTCAATCACAGCACAAACAGAAAATCCGATTAAGTTTGTGCTACAGCAATGTTGAGACAGTTGAATAGTTATTGAAGATCCTGAACCCTGGTTGCTGAACCAGTCAGGAATTCCACTTCCAGGTAAAAAAATGCTGATCCCATGTGGTTTCTTAAATTCCTATAACATAAAAACCATGATTTCAGATTTTAAAAAGGAGAGGAAAAGAGAAAAATAGTTGCATACCTTTTCAGAGAATAGTCTCAGTGATGCAATTGCCATATGCAGAATTATTAGTCGTAAATCTGCCAAAATGTTGTTGCCTTTTTCATTCAGTTTCAGGCAATCAGTAAACGTTAGCTCCATACATGGATCTGCTAAAATCTTGAATTGTGTACTTCCTAGGGAGTGTTTGGATGTCATTTCAAGTATGGATATAGGTAGTTCTTCTAGACATGATGGTAGCTCTGGCAAAGATTGGAGCTGCTTGCAATTACTTGCATCTAACAATTTCACACGTAAAGGAAGCTCTGGCAATGACTGAAGCATACTGCAATTGCTCAAGTAAAGTTCTCTCAGCCGTGAAAGTTGCTTAATACTTGCTCGTAAACTATCAAAGTCATTCCCACTGATATCTAAGATTTCCAACGAGGATGCACGGCCAATGTCTTGAGGGATTTCCATGACATCACAGTCACTTAAATCTAGCTTCGTTAAAGAAGATAAACCTGATAATATTGGAGGCAAAACCAAACCTCTACATCCATGAAATGAAAGCTCGATAACTTCATCTAAATATGCAATAGAGGATGGTAGTTTACTAATGGCTGATCTCTTAGCAAAGAGTCGCTTCAAAGATTTTAAATTTCCCAAGTTTTCCGGCAATTTACTAAGTTCAGAGCAATCCTCCAAGATCAACTCTCTAAGCCCTTCTAATTGTTCAACTGAAGATGGCAGCTCTTTGACAGCAGTTGATTCCAAGTCAATATATTCTAAACATTCCATTTTCTCTAAGATTTCCGGAAAAATCTCAAAGTTTGAGCAATTATAAAGACAGAGCAAATGAAGAGATTTCAATTTACAAATGCTAGATGGAAGACTCTTTAGCCTTCTGCAATATGCCAAGTCTAACTCTTCAAGCTTAGTTAGGCACTCTATTGATGATGGAATTTCTTCTATTGCTGTTCCTTTTAAATCTAACTCTATTACATTCCCCGAAATCTCAGGAAACTCCGTGAGATTAATGCAGTAGGAGAAATCAATCTCTATAAGAGATCTAAAATGAATGTTTTGTGGAAAGCACCTCAAACTTTCACAGTGACTGAGGCACAACATAACAAGGTTGTTGAAATGCTGGATGTAAGAAGGAATGTAAGGTAAGTTTGTGCAATTCCAAAGATTTATTCTCTCAAGATTGGGAGTCTCAGATGGGTGTGGGATCGTTGTGAGATACTGAGAGTATTGTAGGTCAATAAATTTTAACTTGAAAGCTTCCTGTAAAAAGAAATAAATAATTACCATAATAAATTAGAATCATAATGAGTTTCACAGTTAATATTCAACAAAGCAATAATAAAACCTATTCATTAGGTGTTAGACATGTGATACCTTTTTCCCTTCCCAGATTTGCTCAACTTTACTGTGAGGTAAGTTAAGTTCAATAAGGTTCTCAGGACTGAAATCGAATGGTAATGCTTTCAAAGGATACCCATACCAGTGGAAATATCTCAATTCATCAGGAAGATATTGTAGGCCTTGCTGAAGATGGACTTTAGTGCACATATCTGAACCAGTGATTTGCCCAGGCACATAGAATTTAAGCAATCTAAGATTAGGCATTTTCACAAAGGCTCTTGAAGTAAGATGCAAGTCTTCTATTTGTGACACATCTAGGAACATGCCTTCAATTGACCCAGTCCCCTTATAAGCAAAAAGAAAGAATGAGACAACAAAAAATGTACAAAAGTTCATAAGATTTGTAAAGAGCTCATTCTAATCAGTTATCCATTTACCTTTTATTCAAAATCTGTAGAAAGGAAGACAAAATCAAATAGATAGATTCCTTTACCTTATTTTTCTTCAGTACTTGATAGACATCCTCATAATACCACAACCTGCTACGTTTGCCTGGCTCTTTTACAGACTGTTGGCGAACTATCTCCCGACCAAATTCTTGCAATAAATCATGTATTTGAAGCTTATTGTTACATGATAACGCTACGAGTGACTTATCAACAAGGACATTCAGTCCATAATGCACAGATTCAGGATCATCTTGAATCCTTGTCATAAAATCTTTATCATCTCCTTTAAAGAAACAAGCTATGTCTAAAAAAATACTTTTCTCTTCTTGCTTTAGCTCGTTGTAACTAATTTTCAACATGTCATATATATCAGGGTCAGAAATCCGTGTTAGGTTTTTTAATGCATTTTCCCACTGCAGTTTGCACTTCCGTTGAAGGAAAGAACCCAACACTTTAAGAGCTAGCGGATTGCCATTGGCATAGAACACTATTCTCTCTGAAAGCACCAAAAAATCTTTAGGACAAATGTTTTGTCTAAAAGCATAATTTGAAAATAGCTCAAGTGCTTCATTTTGATTCAATCCCTCAACCTCATATATTTTATCCACTCTGCATTTATCAAAAACTTGTCTATCTCTACTAGTCACAACGACTCTACTTCCAAGACCAAATCGATCAAGTCCACCAGCTAAATAATCTAATTGTTCGGGTTTATTTACATCATCGAGAACCACAAAAACCTTCATTCGCTGGAGCCTTTCCTTAATGTATTTAGGAACACTAGGCGTTCTTATTTTTAGAGTTTCCTCCAATATTTCTGAAAAAAGTCGCTCTCGTAGATAAACTAATCCACCCCTTTCTGATTCTTCTCTAACGTTTGCCATGAAGCACCTACCTTCAAAGTCATTGGAAATCTGGTTGAAAATAGCTCCAGCAATGGTGGTTTTACCTATACCGCCCATGCCCCAAATTCCTATAATTTGAAAATCCGGCAATCCGACACATAGCAATGATTTAATTTGTTCAATTCTTGAATATATTCCAACTAAGCCTTCAAAATCACTAGAGAAAGATTTATCTTTTAACTTCTTCAAAATATCTTCAATAATTTCATCTACAAGTTTCGCCTCTGGCCTAGTATAGGTGTTAAAACGAACAAGAGTGAGTGAAAATGGTATGGACAAAATTAGAATTAGAAAAAGTGAAACATATGTTTTCCCAATTTTGATAGACGACAGAAAGGGTGAATTTTTTCCTCTTTTTATCTAATAATCTCTGAAGCATGAATTAGTTATGAAATACCTGATATTCATGGTGTCCCATCCAGATAGATTTGATGCTTCTGTCAACGCAACCGTCCATTTCTGAACCTTTTCTGGTATCCCCTTCAATTGCTTTTCATGCTTAACAAATGCATCACCGAAACTTCCAGTTTGCTTCCGCACATCCGAGGGATCTACATGGTAGAAAACTGGTACTACCATTTGAGCATTTTTATTCTTGCATTCAAGAATCTTGACAAGTTCATCCAGGCACCATTTTGAAGAAGCATAGTTTCCTGAAAAGATGATTACCGAAATCTTTGATCTTTCAATTGCATCCAAAAGGGCGGGTGAAATCTCATCTCCTCTGACAAGTTGTTCATCAATGAATGTTTTTATTTTTTTCTGACACAAAGCGGCAACAAGATGGCTAGTAAAGTTATCACGGGTATCCTCCCCTCTGAAACTGACGAAAACATCATACCTGCATTGAGCAGCAAGGCAAGATGAAGATGCAGCCATAAATGAGATCTTCAAAACTTTGTTACCGAAGCATCAGAGGTTCTTGAGAGTAGATAATTGACTTTCTGCCTCCTTTCCTTCGTGTTTCCTCTACTAAGGTATAAAAATAAATAAATAAAATAATTCAAAAGCATAAATCTCAAGAAGCTCTGACTTTACGCAACGACCATCTAGAAGTTGAATAACAAAATAAGTGCTTGCACGACTTTGAGCAACAATTATGAAAACACTAAAGTATCCCCTTTTTTCTTCTAACATTCATGTGAAGGTTTTCTCATGATTTCTTATATTTCTTTGAGTCATTTTCTCGAACACTTAGATCATACAATCTTTAGAACAACTACTACCTCTGGTCAGCTGCTAAAAGTGACGCATCAAATAAAATTAATTGAAAACCTACAAACCACGGCAGCTCTAATTTTATATCTCCGGCATGGATCCATTATGCTTAATCCTCCAAACTTATCCATCTTTGCCAATTGCCAGTAACAGCATTTAATGAGCTAAGTTCCATTGTAGATTTTAAAATTAAAAGAAGTACCCACTGCTCATATTAAGATCATCTTTGCCAATTGCCAGTAAAAAAACAGACCCATGCAGAAATCTTTCAGTAATCAGCAACAAATTTTACGATCTTTAGCGAAGCATTTAATGAGTTAGGTTCCATTGTAGATTAAAAAAAAAAAAACTAAAAAAAAGTATCCAATTGCGCAAAATGATATTAAGATCCCGCACTCTAACTAAAGCACGGAATCTCTTAATAAAACCTAGCTCAACATTTAATTATACAATTGTAACTTAAAATGCACCATGCAAAATTATTATTCTAACAGATGTATAAACGCCATGTCTCTCCATATTAGAAAAAAATGGACCGGATTGAACTGCTTGAAATAACATTGGATTTTTGTGTGTATTTATGATCCTTTTTAGTGCATATGTCTTTAATTTTTTTTTTTTCACAGAGGATATATTTTTAAATTGTGGGATTTAAGAAAATAATTCAATAAGTCCCTTAAATCACATGATTTTAAAATTTATTAAAAAATAATTTTTTTTAAATCGTCAAATTTAAAAGTGAGTTCTACTAAAAAAAATTAAGAATGTCTGTACTTGAAAATAATTATATATTTAGTGAAAAAAATTATATATTTGACTTAAGCAATCAATTGATTAAAAAATAAATTAAATTCAATGAAATGAAATATTTGCATAGTAATTTAAATTTTAATATATGGTACAAATTTAACTATAATTTATTAGATAAAATTGATAAAATACATAGTTAATGTGTGCTAGTGTGTCAGTTAATAGCATCCATAGTGTATATACAAATTGCTATTTTGGTGAGAAAACAATGTTGTTATTTCTTAATTAAAATTTCACTACAATGTTTGTTGTGATTTTGGACTCGATGAATAACAAATAATTGATAATTTAATCAAGCACTTACAAGATAACTTCAAATAAAAAATAAAAAATACATTCAACAAGAACAAAACAAAACAGAGGATTTAGTTAGTTGAGCGCGGTGTGTACATTCAGAGGAGCAATCCAGAATACAGGGAATCTTTAAAAAAAAAAAAAAAAAACTCTTTATAATGACCAAGTAAACCTGATGGAAATCACAATTGTTCCCCCTCTAGTCAACAGCACTTTGCGGAGACTGAGCTGCCAAAATAACACTTGATTCTTGCATTTGCGCACTAAAGAACATGAGAAAAAGCAGCCTTAAATAAATTGCTTGTGTAATGAGTCTTGCCCAGTTTTCTGTTCTTCAAACTTTTCAAAAGCCTCCAATGCTCATATTATGCGTTATGCTTAATCCTCCAAACTAACCCATATTCGCCAATTGCCAGTTAAAAAACAGACCCATGCAGAAATCTTTCGGTGATCAGCAACAAATTATACAATCTTTAGTAAAGCATTTAGTGAGTTAGGCTCCATCGTAGATTTTAAAACTAAAAAAAGAATCCAATTACGCATAATGATATTAGATCCTGCACTCTAATTAGATCTTGCACTTTAACTAAAGCACGGAATCCTTAATGAAACCTAACTCAGCATTTAATAATACAATTTTAATTGAAAATGCACCTTGAAAAATTATTATAACAGATATATAAATGCCATGTCTCTCCATATTAGAAAAAAACTGGACCGGATTGAACTGCACAAAATAATATTGGATGAATTAGACTAGATTATATATATACTTTTTTGGAAGAAATTGTATATTTAACTTAACCATTCAAATGATTGGAAAACATATTAAATTACATTCAATGAAATATCCACCACCATTAAGGAAATCATCCTCATATTCAATCACACAGCACAAACAGCAAATCCGATTAGGTTTGTGCTGCAGCAATGTTGAAACAGCTGCATAGTTATTGAAGATCCTGAACCATGACTGCTGAACCAATCAGGAATTCGACTACCAGGTAAACAAATGTTGATTCCATGTAGTTTCCTAAATTCCCGTAACATAAAAACCATGATTTCAGATTTTGACAAGAAGAAGAAAATAGAAAAATAATTGCGTACCTTTTCATAGAATTATCTCAGTGATGCAATTGCCATATGCAGAGTTATTAGTCGTAAATCTGCCAAAATATTGCTGAATTTTTCATTCGGCTTCGGGCAATCAGTAAATATTGGCTCCATACGTGGATCTACTAAAATATGGAAGGGTGCACTTCCAAGAGAGTGTTTGGATGTCGTTTCAAGTATGGATATAGGTAGTTCTTGTTGAAAATAGCAGCAATGGCAGCCATGATCTTAGCCAGTCAACAGCTGACTTTAATGGCACAGTGGCATGCCACCTGAGCTACGCACATTTACAGTCAACTTATGAAAGAAATGAGATGAATTCAATGAGGTGGCAAAACAGTTACACAGAGGAATATCAGCACATGGGATGAATGGATGAAGATTCTAGAAGCACTATATCGTTGGCCAATGATTTAATGATTGTTTTTGTTTTATCTGAATTTGTTAGCTTTTAGCTAGCTGTCATTTTGTTTTCTTATGTATATATAGACGTTGGCCTGTAAACATTAAAATCAATTCAAGTTTTATTTTCGAATAAAAAAAGCTCTCTGGTTTATTCTGCTCTGCTTGCTAAAAGAAGCAATTCTTAAGGAATTCTAAGTTGGTATCAGAGCCATCTTTAAAGCTATGGCAAGCAGTAGCAACACACAAGCAAATGTGAATCAAAATGATCAGATGGGCAACTTGAATCAAAATGAAAATCAAAACACTGAACGAAGTTCAAGTCACAACACACCCTCACCCACTCAACACATCACTAGCAGCACATATGTATTCACAACCCCCATTAAGCTCAATCAAAACAATTTCATGCTCTGGAGATCACAAGTGATTTCCAGCATTAGAGCAAACGAGCTTGAGGGGTTCATAGATGGCAGTCATATCTGCCCTCCTAGAGTCTTCATAAACCTTGGACAAGACCAAACAATAGTTACCACACCCAACCCAGAATACCAAGTCTGGAAGAAACAAGACCACATTCTTCTAAGTTGGTTGTTGTTTTCACTGATTGAGGAAGTTTTAGGCACTGTGGTGGATTGTTCCACCTCTCTTGAGGTGTGGACAACTCTTTCCAATCAGTTTGGTGCAAGAACTAGATCTACAATCTTACACCTCAGAACACAAATCCAGACCACTAAAAATGGTTCATTAACTATTTATGAGTATTACTCTATAATGAAGTCTATATTGAATGCTCTTAGGGCTGCAGGGAGTAACATGAGTGATGATGACTTTATCATGTGTGTATTTGCTGGTTTGGGATCAGAATATGACTCAGTTGTAGCCAGCATAAACTCAATGCAAGAAAGTCCCTCACATTCTGAAGTCTATGGCATGCTTCTCAGCCAAGAAAACAGAACTGAACATAACTTAAGCTCAGGGACTATAGAGGCAAACTATGCACAAGCAAGAAATGGAAGAAGGAATTGGAACAACCATAACAGGGCTGGAAATCAACACCAGCCTGGAATAGTTTTCAGAACCCCTGGAAATGGATCTAGTCAGGGAAATCAGAACTCTCAAGACAAAGGGAAAGGTAAAGCTGTAAGTGATGAGGATGGTTCAAATCCAAAGGGGCCTTGTCAAATTTGCTGGAAAATGGGACACACATCTGCTGATTGCTGGCACAGATTCAAAAAGAATTATGTGCCACAACCAAGCCAAAGGAGAGAACCAAGAGGTGCATATGTGGCTGCAACTGATGGCCAAAGCAGTGGAGCCTGGTACCTGGACAGTGGTGCCACAAACCATGTGACAAATGCTCTTGGCAACATAAACATCAACTCTGAGTATCAAGGTAATAAAAAATTAACTGTTGGAAATGGTAAAAAACTCATGATCTCTCATGTTGGTAATTCTATGCTCTCCACTTCAAATCCACACAAACACATTGCCTTGAATGACATATTATTTATGCCAAGCATCATTAAAAATCTCATCAGCATTTCCAGATTATTGCATGACAATGATATTGACATTGAATTTCAAAAATCTGTGTGTTTTATGAAGGACAAGAGGCAAGGGAAAATTCTGGTGAAAGGAGTGGCTAGAGAGGAGCTTTATGAGTTGCTAGGCTTGCCTACTCACCTGAGTGGGAACAAAACTCCTTATGCTGCTGTTTTGTCTTCATCCTTTATGCCTGAGTCAAGAAGTTGCATCAGTAATCCAATGTCTATGCTGTCATTTAATCCTAGTAGTGTCAAGCTAGCTAATGTTTGTGTTGAGTCTTCTGAAACTGATAAATCAAGCAAAGATGTTTTGAAGGATATTGATCTCTGGCATCTCAGACTAGGGCATCCAAATGAGTCTGCTTTAAAAAGCACTTTGTTGTCTTGTAATCAGTTCAAATTAAACAAGAATTATGTTCCTTCATTTTGTTGTGCATGTCAGTATGGAAAACTATCTAAGCAAAATTTCAAAAGCACAGA
The DNA here is from genome assembly GCF_022201045.2 of Citrus sinensis. Lineage (NCBI taxonomy): Eukaryota > Viridiplantae > Streptophyta > Magnoliopsida > Sapindales > Rutaceae > Citrus > Citrus sinensis. The sequence continues at coordinate 35,108,538 of NC_068558.1, read as the reverse complement.
AACTAAAACCAGCAAAGCCTAAGAGCTGATTCATGCTGACTTATGGGGACCAGCACCAATTCCCTCAAGTCATGGACACAGATATTATATATCTTTTGTGGATGACATGACAAGATACACATGGCTGTTTCCTTTGACAACAAAATCCCAAGCTCTCAACACATTCATCACCTTCAAAAGTCAAATTGAAAACCAATTGAATCTGAAAATTAAAGCACTACAGATAGACATAGGAGGAGAGTTCAAACCATTCAAACCATTTCTTGACAAAGAGGGCATTATATTGAGACAATCATGTCCTTATTTACATGAACAAAATGGGAAGGTTGAGAGAAAGCACAGACATGTGGTAGAAACTGGACTCACATTGCTAGCACAAGCTAAAATGCCATTAAAATTCTGGCAAGAAGCTTTCAATTATGCCATCTACATTATCAACAGATTAGCCTCACCTGTTATTGGGAATAAAACCCCCTTTGAAATGCTTTACCATCACAAACCAAATTGCTCACAAATCAAAGTGCTTGGATGTGAATGCTATCCATTTTTGAGACCATATAACAAGTACAAGTTTGATTTCCATACTGCCAAATGCACACTGCTAGGAATAAGCATAACTCACAAAGGATATGTTTGCATGCATCACTCAGGTAGAATATATGTCTCTGCAAGTGTCAGGTTCAATAAAAGCTCATTCCCTTTTTCTAATGACCCCAAGTTCAGCAGGCAAGAGTCCACAAGTCAGAATGATTTCTTTAATCTTTTAGAAAAATTTCAGGTCGTGTCATTCTTCCTTGATACTCCTCAAAATACTCAGTCAGCAGTTAATCAAAGTCACTCTCTTGAAGCTCCTGAAAATACAGAACATTCCCAGAACCTTGACCAAGGTAAGACACAATAGAATTTGAGCACTGACGTGATATCAAATAATCAGTTATCCTCACCTCATTCAAATCACCAGCCTCAAGCAAATGACCAACCTTCATCTCCTATCACAGCATCCAACACAAAAGAAGCTGTACCATCACATCCTATGGTAACAAGATCTAAGGCAGGGATCTTTAAACTAAAGTTGTACTAAATCACTACTCAACCACACACAGCATTACCCTCAAACACCTCAGAAGCCTTAAAAGAACCAAGTTGGAAAAGGGCAATGGAAGATGAGTACAATGCCTTGATAAAAAATGAAACATGGACCTTGGTACCAAATGACTCAAGCTACAAGCTGATTGGAAATAAATGGGTGTACAGAGTCAAAGAGAATCCAGATGGAACCATAAACAAATATAAGGCCAGATTAGTGGTGAAGGGGTTCTTGCAAATTCCAGGCATCGATTTCACAGAGACCTTCAGCCCAGTTGTTAAGGTTGCAACAATCAGAATCATCCTTACTTTGGCAGTAAACAATGACTAGTTGCTGAGGCAGGTAGATATAAACAATGCCTTCTTGAATGGTGAGCTAACAGAGATGGTTTACATGCCACAGCCTGAAGGTTTTGTGAACAAAAGCAAGCCCAATCACATATGTAGATTAAAGAAAGCATTGTATGGTTTGAGACAAGCCCCCAAAGCATGGTTTGACAAACTAAAAGGTGCCTTGAACTCTTGGGGATTTGAAAACTCTAAGTGTGATGCCTCATTATTCTACAGAAGAACTAAATCTGAAATAGTTATATTGCTTATTTATGTTGACTACTTTATTATTACTGGTGATAACAGTGGTAGTATTGAAGAGCTGGTTAGCAACTTAAATATGACCTTTGCCTTAAAGGATTTGGGAGAGCTAAACTTTTTTCTGGGGATTCAGGTAAACAGAAAACAAAATGCCATTTTGCTGTCTCAAACCAAGTATATTCAAGATTTGCTTGCCAAAACAGAAATGAGTGATTGTAAAGGAATTGAATCACCTTTCAGCACCACAGAAAAGCTGAAGAAGAATGAAGGAGAAAAGTTTAATGATCCCACACTGTATCGAAGTGTTATAGGCAGCCTGCAGTATGCAACACTCACAAGGCCTGAGCTTGCTTACTCAGTGAACAAGCTCAGCCAATACATGTCTGATCCTAGGCAACCTCACTGGATAGCATGCAAAAGAGTATTGAGGTATCTCAAAAACACCATGAACATGTGTCTAAAATTCAAGAAGTCAGAGTACTTTGATCTAGTGGCTTACACAGATGCAGACTGGGCAAACGATTTGGATGACAGAAGGTCCATCAGTAGCTATTGTGTATTTCTGGGTGGAAATCTCATTGTTTGGAGTTCAAGAAAGCAAGGTTTGGTTGCTAGATCTACGGCTGAATCAGAATACAGAGCAATGACCCTTTGTGCTACAGAAATCACATGGATTAGCTCCTTACTAAGTGAGCTGAAATTAGAGATGCAAAGAACACCAACAATCTTGAGTGATAGCACAAGTGCAGCTACAATAGCCACCAACCCTGTTTTTCATTCAAAAACTAAGCACTTTGAGATAGACCTACATTTTATCAGGGATAAGGTAGCTAGAGGTGAAATGGAAATTAGCTTTGTTGCAGGCAGAGATCAAATAGTTGATGTTCTAACTAAGCCGTTACCTCATTACAAATTTAGCTGCTTCAGAAGCAAACTCAAGGTGTTTGACAAAACCTTGTGTTTGAGAGAGGGTATTGAAAATAGCAGCAATGGCAGCCATGATCTTAGCCAGTCAACAGCTGACTTTAATGACACAGTGGCATGCCACCTGAGCTACGCACATTTACAGTCAGCTGATGAAAGAAATGAGATGAATTCAATGAGGTGGCAAAACATTTACACAGAGGAATATCAGCACATGGGATGAATGGATGAAGATTCTAGAAGCACTATATCATTGGCCAATGATTTAATGATTGTTTTTGTTTTATCTGAATTTGTTAGCTTTTAGCTAGATGTCATTTTGTTTTCTTATGTATATATAGACGTTGGCCTGTAAACATTAAAATCAATTCAAGTTTTATTTTCGAATAAAAAAAGCTCTTTGGTTTATTTTGCTCTGCTTGCTAAAAGAAGCAATTCTTAAGGAATTCTAAGTGTTCTTCTGGACATGATGGAAGCTCTGGCAATGATTGGAGCCGCTCACAATGACTTTGTATCTAACAATTGCACACATAAAGTAAGTTCTGGCAATGAATGAAACATTCTGCAATTGCTCATGTAAAGTTCTCTCAGCCGTGAAATTTGCTTAATACTTGCAGGGAAACTACCAAAGTCATTCCCAGTTACACGCCCAATATCTTCAGGGATTTCCATGACATCACAGTTACTTAAGTGAGATCCATACTTGAAGCAAAGATAAACCTGACATTATTGGAGGCAATACCAAACCTCTGCATCCACGAAATGAAAGCTTTATAACTTCATTTAAATATGCAATAGACGATGGTGGTTTACTAATGGCCAATCTCTTAGCAAAGAGACACTTCAAGGATTTTAAGTTTCCCAATTTCTCAGAGATAGTGTTGGCGATACAACTGCCATATGCTGAATTCTAAGTTGTGAATCAGCTAGAGTATTCATCTTGTTTGCCAATGACAGATATGGAAACTATTTAATTCAAATAAAATTGGAGGAGCTAATGAGAGTGAATGGACCTGACCTTTATCAGAACTTGTGATGAAATCGCAGCAGCGTCTCACTGCTCTTCCGATTAGCAATTATGAAATAATTTCTATAGTGTAATTACAGCAATGATAAAGAACACATACAAACTCTGAGTCATTATTGAATAATTTTCCTGGGACCTTGTCCTTGTTCAAGTAAGTATTTATATGCTTACTGTTTCAATCTTGGAGCATCTTTCCTTGTTTATGCATTTGAAAAATCTCTTAGTTAATGCGTTCTCGAATCAAACACAGGTATAAACTATAGCATATACACACAAATCTCAACTGCATTTATAAGGTCGAGTTTTCTTTTTCACATGAATTGGAGTTAAAAGGTTTGAATTTCTAATTGCATTGTGATAAATCTTGAATATCTCAATTCGTCCAGACTTTTGGTTTTCTATTTCTACTGACTAGTATACTAGATTCATTGGATGCATTGAATCAAGAACTAGCAAGACAACTGGAAATCAGAATCAAAGACATACAGCAAAAACAAAACAGAGGATTTACTTGGTTCAATACGAACTGACATTCGCAGGGGCAGCATATCAGAGACGGCCTTATTTCAACCTGGAAAGCATCACGATCTTCACTCAAGATTACTGTGTGAAGATCATGATGCTCCCTCAAGGAATTTGAATCTAGAAAGAACTCTCAAAATGGCCAAGAAAATCTGGATGAGAATTACTGTGTTGCCCCCTCTAACCGCCAGCTTAATTATACATAGTTAAAACAGGATTTTGCTGATCTGCCAAAATGACATGTTCACACACCAAGGAACAGAAGAAAAAGCCTTCAATAGATTGCTTGCCGCAAAAAATCTGTCTCGATTTTCTGCTCTTCGAACTTATGTGAAGCTATTGAAGCTCATCCGTGCCATTAACGGCTTTCATAGTGTATAAATACACACCCAACATGCTGACAAGCCACCAAAAACTACCAGATTCTAGGCCTTAGGAGCGAGCAATAACAGAATGCCTCGGTGGTTATACATTTGAAGCTGGGCACTGACCAAGAAAATGTATTCAAATTAGTGTATTTTCTAAATGTTTGTAGTTTGACACTATTAGTTAATTAAGGACAGTAAATAAAAAGATAATGCACAAACATCAAAACCTAAAATTAGTTATAATGCCGGGACCTTGAAGTATAAATTGCAAAAGAACATCATTAATATGCTTGTGCTGAAAATTGCATTAACCAAACAGAACATTACACCTCGATGCTTATATATGAAGTAAAAGGGTGTCTAGCCCGAAGGATTATTTTTTGCCTACTCTTACTAAGGAAAACAACAATGGAGGATTAAAACATGAGATTCAAAAGAAAAATCCGAATTAATTAAAACCACAACTTATTACATTTAGTTTTAGCCAAAAAAAAATAAAATTCTTTAATGCAAATAAATAAATCCAAAATAAGAAAGCAAATTAATAATGAAATATACATTAAATGAACAGGGAGGTTCATTAAAGCAAGGGCTTGAAATGATGAAAATCTTAAATTTTCAAGCAATGTAATTCACTAAATAACATCAAAACTTCATTTCTGTTATCAAAATTTGTGCGAATGAATGGAAGAAATACGAATTTGTACAGCACAATTTTTGAAAAGTGTAAGATTTTCTCTGTTTTTTTTCCCTTGAGAGAGAGAGGTTATTACGAATAATAATAAACAGGATAAAGAAATAGAAATCAATTGGAGCATTGGACTTACTGAACAAAAAGGAATATAAATAAACAAGTGACTCTGTTGATTTGGTCTCTGCAAATTCTCTAGGGACCCGGTTCTGATTCCTCTTGATGAGAACTCGCTTCAAATTCCACTTCATCAGAAGTTCCACTTGTGCTTGTCTTATCATCCAATTTCCAAATTTGGGTAGCAAAGTTGAGAGTAAGGTTGTTGGGTTTGGTCTTGTCGGGACTTGCATACACTGGACACAACCCACAACATAATACCACATTGGACTTTGAGAGGAACTCAAATGAGACGGTTGTATGGTGGTTATCATCAGGAAACCTAACATTCCCGCATGGACTAAATCCAAGCATGACATGATCTGTTTTAGTTATCTGAAAACTATCCCAAACACAAGAGCGACGAACATGTTTTCTTTCAGAGAGTGCTAATTTCAAAGGTGTATTGACAGTGGACATCAAACAAGTAACGTAAACTTTTAGATCCAAGAACAGCACAAAGAGCAAATCCCATCAAGTTTTGACGAAAATGCTGAGGCAGTTGAAGAGTTATTTCGGATCCTGAAATTTGATTGCTGGACCACTCCGCAATTTTGCTCCAGGGTAAGAGTATACAGCATTCCTGTAAAATCAAATTCATGATTTCAGATGTGATGAAGACAGATAGACTGAGAAAAGAGAGAGAATTGCATACCATTTCCAATTCAGTAAAATCGTCTCAATGATGCAATTGCCATATGCTTAATCCTTAGTTGTGAATCTGCCAAATTCTTGTTGTTTGCTTCATCTAGTTTCAAGCAATTAGTAAACCGGAAATCAATGGACGATCTCTGTCGTGTCCATAATTTATCTTCATTTTCATGG